>NC_065450.1:142330031-142627531 GCF_917563875.1 Diabrotica virgifera virgifera
TTACAAAAAATATGCAAAAATTTGTGTGAAATACATATAATAAGAAATGGTCGTAAAAAACTACCTAATTATCTTTTAGTGTCCGAAAGTATGCAAAATAAATTAATTGCATACATTCTTTTCTTCTTCTTCTTAGCCTTCTATCGTCCACGTTTGGACATAGGCCTCTCCCAACTCCTTCCATCGGTCTCTATCCTGAGCAACATATTTCCAATTCGTTCCGGCTACTCTTTTAATATCATCAACCCATCTCATCTGTGGTCTTCCTCTCGGTCGTTTACTTTGGTAAGGTCTCCAATGTTGTATCGTTGCATTCCAACGTTGGTCTTTTTGTCTAACAGTGTGGCCTGCGAAGCTCCATTTAAGTTTGGCAACTTTTGTTGTTATGTCCTCGACTTTTGTTTTTGATCTTACCCAGTCGTTCCTCTTTTTATCTGACAGTCGTATACCTAACATTGCTCTTTCCATAGCTCTTTGTGTTGTGGCTAGTTTATTCATATTTGCCTTGGTTAGGGTCCAGGTTTGACACCCATATGTCATGATAGGAAGGATGCACTGGTTGAACACTTTGGTTCTCAAATATTGAGGTATTTTGCGGTTCTTAAGTATCCAACCAAGTTTTCCAAATCCTGCCCATGCTAGTCTTGCTCTTCTATTAATTTCCGCACTTTGGTTTTCTTTGTCTAGTTTCAGGATTTGGCCTAGGTAGATATATTCCTGGATTTTTTCTATCTCACTGCCATTTATAGTTATGCGTCTGGGGTCATCTGTGTTTGTCATTATTTTTGTTTTCTTCATGTTCATTTTCAGGCCGACGTATTGGGAGCTGCCTGCGAGTTCCTCCATCATAATTTGCAGTTCCTCGAATGAGCTCGCTATAATCACAATGTCGTCAGCGAATCTGAGGTGGTTTAGCTTCTTGCCATTAACGTTAATGCCATAGGTTGACCAATTTGTCGTTTTGAAGACGTCTTCTAGTGCTAGGTTGAAAAGCTTTGGCGATATTACGTCTCCTTGTCTCACGCCTCTCTTAATAGGGATGGGATTTGTATTTTCGTCTAGTTGTACTATCATAGTTGCATTTTCATATATATTATGTATTAGTTGTCTATATCTCGAATCTATTCTACAATTATTAATAGCTTGTTCTATGGCCCACATCTCGATACTATCAAACGCCTTTTCATAGTCTACGAAGGCAAGAAATACGGGTAGTTGGTATTCATTTGCCTTCTCTATCAATGTTCTCATTGTCAGCAGATGGTCTGATGTACTATATCCTTTGCGGAAGCCAGCCTGTTCCACTGGTTGGTAATTGTCCATTTTGTAGGTCAACCGGTTGTTAATAATTCTCATGAATAGTTTGTATACTTGACTGAGCAACGATATCGGTCTATAATTCTGTAGGTCACATTTGTCCCCTTTTTTGTGTAAAAGTATTACTAGACTTTCGTTCCAGTCTTTAGGGATCTTGCTATCATGAAGACATTTATTAAATAGCTCTGTTAGTATAGGGATTGTTACTGTTTTGCTTGTTTTCAAGAGCTCAGCAATTATACCGTCCTGTCCTGGAGCTTTATTATTTTTTAGTTCTTTTAAAGCTCTTTCTATTTCGAATCCCTTTATATTTGGTAGTACTTCTGATCCCACGTTTTTTATTTTTCTTTTGATGTTCACCTTTGTTGATTCATTAGGCTGGCTTTGGGAGCTGTACAAGCTTTTGTAGAAGTCTTCGACTATTTTTGTAATTTTATATTTGTCCTTCTCTTCCTTACTATTGGCGTCTTTAATTTTGATGATTTTTTGAACACCCAGTGCCGGTCTTAGACATTTTAAGCCTCTGTTGTTTTCAATGACTCGCTCTATTAAGTTCTCGTTCCATTTTTGTAAGTCGCGTTTTAGTTCTTTTCTAATTGTTTTATTAAGTTCTATGTATTCTTGAGTATGGCGTTTGTTTTGCGTTAGTAGTTGTCGTCTTTCCGTCATTAGTTGTTTAGTTTCGTTGCTTATTTTGTCTTCTTTAGTACTTGTTTTCTTTGCGACCTTTAGTCCGGCTTCGAGAAGGTTCTTATTGATGTTTTTGTTAATTTCGTCAATTTCATCTTGATTATGTGAAGGATCATATTTGAACTTATCCGCTAAGACCTCTCGGAATTGCTCTTCATTTGTTTTTAATTTAAAGGCATCTATTCGCGTTGTTTTTTTAAATATTCTTTTTCTCTCTTCTTTCATGTTAATATTTATTTTTGCTCTAACTATACGATGGTCACTACCCGTTGTTACGTTGTTGATTGTTGTTACGTCTTCAAATATTCTTTTGTTGTTTGAGAGAAAATAGTCTATTTCATTTTTGGTGGTTCCGTTAGGTGCAACCCATGTCCACTTTCTGTTTGGTTTCTTTTTGTAGAACGTATTCATAACATACATGTTTTCTTGTTCCAGGAATTCCATAAGTTTTTCTCCCCTGGTGTTTCTTGTGCCGAATCCAAAATTTCCAATCTTGCTTTCAGAGTCTTCAATCTTACTTCCAATTTTGGCGTTAAAATCTCCCATTATTATTATTTTGGATTCTCTGTTGGTGTCTATAGCTGTTTTAAGATCTTCGTAAAAAGGTACATACATTCAGTAATGCTTAATTTGGTAAGACTAACTGTTGGCGTTACGTTACGAATAGTTGCAGTTCGAAGTGTCGATGTTACAAGTATCGCCGTTACGAATTGATGGCGTTACTGATTGTCCGTTACCATTCGTGGGGTTACGAACTGTCGTGTTACGCGATGTCATGGAACCGTTTCATGTAAAATTGATTCGAATATACGAGGATAATAAATTACCGGCCGTCGTGGTGCGTTCCGCTGCAAGCCGGTCTTGATAAGTGCGCTTTGCTTAATGCTTGGTATACAAAAATGTTCAGCAAGCCTCGTATAATGGGCACATATTTGTTATAATAAGGTTATAACAAATGTGCACATCGGATTGTTTTTTATAATAATTTATATTTGATCTTATCGATAGTTTCAGCCTTTCTGGAAGGGATTGTTGGTTACTGAGCTTGATAGTAGACCTGCGTATTTTTTTTTTGATCAGTAAAAATCCAACTTTCATCTATAAAATTAATAATTCGACGCTAACACAACAGGTTAATATTTATTTAGGCACTTTCTTGTATAAAAGATGAAAAGAGATCATTGTTCAATCGAAAAACCCTTTATAGTACAGTGGAACCCCGATAAGTCGGCCTCCGATAACCCGGAAGAGCGGCTGACTCGGACCGATTTTCATCAGACAAATCAAACATTTTTCACTTTGAGTTTTTTACCAAGAAATAAACAATACTGTACACAACTGTACAAAATTTAATGCGATTAAAAATTTTGCGATTATAATGAGTATTTGTTTATTATTTATATGTATTTTATTAATTTTTACATTATTCTCTGGCTAACCCGGATTTTCGATAACCCGGATCGGCCGCGGTCCCGATTAATCCGACTTATCGAGGTTCCACTGTACGTTCTTTAACGGTAAAATATTGCAAAACCTCTAAATTTTAAAGAACCGCTTGGATTGACATGAAATTTGGCATGCGTATAGCTAACATGTCAATGAAAAAAAGTGATAGTGTGCCGATGTGTGCTTTTGTCCTGAGGGTGAGTTTCACACCCTCTAGGACGTGAAAAATATATGTCCAAAATATGTTCGGAAATGGATAAACTGATTAATTTTAACCAACTTTTTTTCTATAGAGTTTTTTCGTTAGTCAATATTTTCGAGCTATTTGCGAGTGAATATGTTCTTTTTTCAACTAAATACGTTTTTAGACGGTTTTTCGCAAATAACTCAAAAAGTAAGTATTTTTTTTGAAAAATAGACTGTAAAAAAGTGAAAAAAAAATGGTGTAATATTAGATATCTATAGGTACCTATCAGAAGCAGAGTTATTGCTAATGAAAAATAGGTTCATATTCGTCAAATTGCAAATCTAATATTTTAACGTGAAATAACCAAAAAATTAAGCATTTCGTGGAAAAAACTCATTTCAACTTTTTTAAGGTGTTTAAAAAAGCTTTATTTTTGTTTTATAAAAAAAATTCTAGCTTCAAAAGTGAACAAGTTACGCTCAAAATAAAGTCGGTCTATTTTTTTTTTGGTAAAAAATCGGGAAAGTCACCGCTCAATTAGCATCTCAAATGAACTTAATCGTCACCACTTCACAACCGTCTTTACTCGTGTATGTATTGTGTATATCATCTGTAAGGTTTATCGGTTCAAAGTCCTTATTTTTGAAAGGTCTGTAGTTAAAAGGGCTTGAACGAGTCAATAATCACGAGTGTATGCAAATTTAGAAACGCTAAATCGTAACCAATATTTGTCTTACAAAAAAACAAAAAAATATAAAATATTCAGAAAAGAAAAGCCGACTTTTTTTATTGCTTGAGATTTTTGGTATCTCTAACAATTTTTAAGTTATTTTGAAAAAAAAGCATTTTTTCAAAGTGACAAATTTTAAAAATTTTACTTTAAAACCAAATTTTTTCAAAAGTAAGCACTTTGAATTGATGAAACTTACAGGTCATATAAATAGAATATAAGTGAAGTATAACACTTTAAAAACAGTTGTAATGAGTTTTCCCCAAAAGTGCTTAATTTTTTGATTATTTCACGTTAAAATATTCGATTTGGAATTTGACGAATATGAACCTATTTTTCATTAGCTATAACTCTGCTTCTGCTAGATATAGAGACCTAATATATACACCGTTTTTTTTTCACTTTTTTACACATATATTTTTGCTCAGAATGTTTTTTAGATAAAATACTTCCTTTTTGACTTCTTTGCGAAAAACTATCTAAAAACGTAGGTAGTTATTTTGTTGAAAAATGAACATATTCACTCGCAAATAACCGGAAAAGTATTGACTTAACGAAAAAACTTTATAGAACAAAAGTTGCTTAAAATTAGTCAGTTTATCCATTTCGGGACTTATTTTGGAAATATATTTTTTCACCTCAATAGGAGTGAAACGCACCCCCAGGGCAAAAATACACATCGGCATAATATCACTTTTTTTGACATGTTAGCTATGCGTATGCCAAATTTCATGTCAATCCAAGGGGTTCTTTAAAACTTGGATCAAAAACAGTGAAATAATGTACTATTAAGGCTCTAGTAATGTTTTTCATGGCTAAAATTACAAAATATTTTTATACAATATTTTTAATAGTTTAAAACTTTATTAGATTATCTATGGTATTTTCGTTTAATGTATAAACTGTTATTTACATTAAATGAGTTTAAATGTGATATTTATGTAAATTAGGAAACTTTCAAGATCTGTATTTTATTATCATTATAATTTGTATATAAACTTATCAAATGTCAAATTGTTTTTTTTTTATCAAAACTCTTTAAATAAACCTTCAACCCTGAATATATTTACGTCGACTTATTTGTTATGGGTATGTATTAGTGTTTATATTGTGTACAAGATACTAAAAATATCTTTACACTGGGTTCTTCAAAAACTACAAATATTATTGAACTATGATTACAAATGATAGTTCAATAGTTGAGCAAAGATAAAGCTGAGTACATCTCTCAAATATGCAGAGAGATAGAGGAACATGGCTGTCGACATGAACCAATGGACTTATTCCAGAAGATCAAACTCCTTACCAGAGAATTTAAACCTCAAACGTGGTCTGTAATAGATAAAGAAGGTAATTTAAAGACCGATACTGATGAAATATTGGAAACATGGCGAAACTACTGTGGCGAGCTATATAAAAATAACGAGGTATTAGCAGAAAATCAGTGGCCTTCTGACTACCCTAGAGAACCTACTGTCTTACTTGCTGAAGTCAAAGATGCAATTAAATCACTAAAGAGAAATAAATCCCCAGGCATTGATTCAATACCATGTGAAATACTACAGTTACTAGGTGACAAAGAATTACATATCATCCATTCTATCCGTGTCGCTGTTTGGAATTCAGGAAAATGGCCATCTGATTTGTGTACCTCAATTTATATCCCACTACACAAAAAAGGAACTACTACCAGATGTGAAAACTACCGCACACTGTCACTAATAACACATGCTAGTAAAATCTTGTTGCAATCATCAAAAACAGATTAAAAACCTATCTACATTACCAAATACCTCAGGAACAAGCGGGGTTTGTAAAGGGTAAAGGTACAAGGGAACAAATCCTGAACCTGAGACAACTCATTGAAAAGTCTAGAGAATTTCAAGTACCTATGATTTTATGCTTCGTTGACTACTAAAAGGCATTTGATTGTGTAAGCTGGATAAATCTGTGGTCAATTTTAATAGAAATGGGCGCACAAATGCACCTGGTGACACCTTATTAAAAATCTGTACCAGTCTAATATAGCGAGAGTACGACTAGATCAGAAGTTCTCAAACCAATTCAAGACCGAGAGAGGTGTTAGACAAGGATGAGTGTTGTCACCTGCCTTATTTAACATTTATGGTGAACATGTCATGAGGATGGTTTTAGAAGGATGGGCCGGTGGAATAACAGTAGCTGGTAGGAAAATCTCCAATTTAAGATTTGCTGATGACACTACACTTATATCAGGAAATGAGCAAGAAATGTTTGATCTTCTGCGAAGAGTTGAGTACAAAAGCAATAGAGTTGGTCTGAAAATCAATAAAGCTAAAACAAAAATAATGGTGGTCGACAGATTTGACACTATTCAACTGACTAACATATTACAGGAATACCAGATAGTAAACACCTTTGTCTATCTCGGGTCTAGTATAACTATCGATGGTAACTGTGGAGCAGAAGTTCGGAGACGTATTGGTATGGCAAAAAATGCGATGAGTCGCATAACTAAAGTTTGGAAAGACAGATCTATCTCTCAAAATATCAAGATGAGACTGGTGAATGCCCTTGTATTCTCAGTATTTCTATACGGAGCAGAGACTTGGACTCTTCGCGCATTCGAGCGCCAAAAAATTGATGCCTTTGAGATGTGGTGCTGGAGAAGAATGCTGCGCATGCCTTGGACAGCTCATAGGATAAACGTTTCCATTCTAAACCAACTCAGTATTAAAAAAGGCTGTCCACAATATGTCTGCAACGAATTCTGCAATTCTTTGGTCACGTGGTTCACAGAGGTGACGACAGTTTGGAGAGATTAATTGTTTCTGGAAACGTTCCGGGGAGAAGATCAAGAGGACGATCACCAACTAGATGGTCTGACCAAATAAAGCATTCAGCTGGAAACTCATTCTGCGAAGCTCTTAGAGCAGCTGAAGATAGAGACCAATGGAGAAACATTGTTAGGAATATTGGAAGAAATCACGATCTTCAGTAATGAGGAAACGACAGGAGAGAGATCATTACAAATAGAACATTCATTACCTAGATCTCTTAGTCCTTGCAGAAGTAGATAGAATTAGCGACTCACACAAGCTTAAGATAGCGCCACATAAGAGTGGATTCCATATCATCAAGGATCCTAGAAATAAAGATGGGACCGGAGTTAAATTCTGTGGATAGAAATTGTAACATTTGGAACACAATTAGAAATTATAACAAAAAATAAGGCAGAGGAGAAGATAGTAAAACTATATATTAATAGCAAACGCAAGTGGCCCGACTAGTAAAATAGGCAGTACTTTGTAGCATTATTAACTCCAGTGGCGGATCCAGGAGAGGGCGATGGGGGCGATCGGTCCCTCCTCTCAAACGAAGTTATATATAAAGATTATAAAAACATTCATTTATTTTTCATAGCCCCCCCCCTCTTTAGGATGCTGGATCCGCCACTGATTAACTACTTTATAATTTACGTTACTCCTAAGTGGATATCCGTTAAGAAGGAAAAATATAGGCAGATGCTCGAGAGGGCACAACTAAAAGTTCTATTGAGGATGGCATCGGCTTACCCTACTGTGTCAACGGCAGCTCGGCAAGTTATCACCAGAACAGTTCCCATAGAATTACCTACTGAAGAGACAGCATTATTGTTGAACAGGGCATGGCACGACGATCTAGAACTTATAAAAAAGGCGGTACGCCAAATGATGTCTGTACCCTAATAGCACACGACGTCCAATGGACGTCCAAAATAGGTCCATTTTTGGTCCTAACGTCCATGGACTATAAATGGACGTCCTTTGGACGTCCCATGTTGGACGTCCTTCGGAAGGAATAAATATGGACGTCCTTTGGACGTCCGACGTTGGACGTCCTTCGGACGGAATAAAAATGGACGTCCTTTGGACGTCCGACGTTGGACGTCCTTCGGAAGGAATAAATATGGACGTCCTTTGGACGTCCGACGTTGGACGTCCTTCGGACGGAATAAAAATGGACGTCCTTTGGACGTCCGACGTTGGACGTCCTTCGGAAGGAATAAATATGGACGTCCGACGTTGGACGTCCTTCGGAAGGAATAAATATGGACGTCCTTTGGACGTCCGACGTTGGACATTCTTCGGACGGAATAAAAATGGACGTCCGACGTCGGACGTCCTTCGGATGGAACAAATATGGACGTATATATACTGGACGAAATACGGACAATTCCCTAATAGCACACGACGTCATTTGGACGTCCAAAATAGGTCCATTTTTGGTCCTAACGTCCATGGACTATAAACGGACGTCCCATGTTGGACGTCCTTCGGAAGGAATAAATATGGACGTCCTTCGGACGGAATAAATATGGACGTCCTTTGGACGTCCGACTTTGGACGTCCATACTGGACGAAATACGGACGTTTTATGAACGCTTATATTGGACACATTATAGCAATTACGAGATCAAATAGCAAAATAATTCAATAAAATATTAACTTGCGTTAACTTTACGTTAATGAAATACAGTCAAACCTGTCACTAACGGCCACTAAAATGAAAGAACTATTGGCCGATATAGAAAAGTGGTCGTTATTGCCAGTTTTTGTAGCCTAGATATACAGTACAACCTGTGTTACTGGCCACCTGTACTAACGGCCAGTTTAAAAATTCCCCAAACCAATTATATCTAGACTACAAAAACTGGCAATACCGGTCACCTTTCTATATCGGCCAATAGCTTTTTCATTTTTAGCGGCCGTTACTGACAGGTTTTACTGTAATTAGTGTGGGGAATTTTTAAACTGGCCGTTAGTACAGGTGGCCGGTGTTGGCAGGGGGCCGGTAACACAAGTTTTACTGTAGTTTAAATCGATTAGATCGAAAGATTAAATCTTAATTCAAAATTGTATATTAAATTATTACAATTATAAAACTATATAGTTTAATATCCAAAACATGTTTTGATTTCATGTAATGTAATGAAAATCTTATTTGTAAATTATTGGTTACAATGTTTAACAACAGGAAATATTCAAGAATAAATAAAATAAAAGTTTCCCCTAACAACAAAACATTCCAGGAATTCTACTATCAAAGTTCTATTCCGTGAACATCTGATTAAATTATGGCTGGAAAGTTACCACAAGATATTCTATGAAAAGAGTACAATGTCCTCCTGGAGGGGTAAAATTTTCCATACTCTAAAGAGAGGCCATTTATTACTATTCAATTTGCGTTCATTTTCAAATTTGCCGCGCGAGTATCTATGTAGCGTCGCGTGGTCATTGGTCATCAAGTCATCAATTATTTCATTTTCATCATAAGATAACCTAAAAATTTAGTAAAAATTTTGATTGGAAAAAAATGCATCGATAAGGGGGTGAAAAATGGAAATTAGTGGCTTTTTTTGCTGTACTCAACTGTACTGTTTAGTATGCTAGTTTTGGCTATGGCTGGATCTCTTAAACAATTATGTAAGTATTATAAAATCCGTTTTCAATTTTCTTTATGAAACGAATCATTTATGCATGTATTACCTGTAAATATTTTGATTTTTAATTGTAAAGAATAGAAAAATTACCGTTCATTTTAATTTTTTTTAGAATCAGCTGAAAGTGGTCTACAAAAAACCAGATATAACCAAAATAAAGATATAAAAAGTGTATTGGCTAATTGGAAGAAACAACATTGTCCATGCATAATAAGTTATTACTTTATAAACAAATATTAATACCTAGGAATGGAACCTGGATATAATCATCAAGAAGATAGCAGGAATCCCGACAAACAACTTAAATAAGTACAAGAATATTGAGGAAATCCTCCTCGATACTACTGGGCAAACTAGAAGATTGAAGAGGACAAAGCCTTTTGAACTAGTTTGAGTGATAGGTGATAGTGAAAAGCAGAGCATAGTGCGTGATGTGGCTGTGTCCCTAATAGCACACGACGTCCAATGGACGTCCAAAATAGGTCCATTTTTGGTCCTAACGTCCATGGACTATAAATGGACGTCCTTTGGACGTCCCATGTTGGACGTCCTTCGGAAGGAATAAATATGGACGTCCTTTGGACGTCCGACGTTGGACGTCCTTCGGACGGAATAAAAATGGACGTCCTTTGGACGTCCGACGTTGGACGTCCTTCGGAAGGAATAAATATGGACGTCCTTAGGACGTCCGACGTTGGACGTCCTTCGGACGGAATAAAAATGGACGTCCTTTGGACGTCCGACGTTGGACGTCCTTCGGAAGGAATAAATATGGACGTCCGACGTTGGACGTCCTTCGGAAGGAATAAATATGGACGTCCTTTGGACGTCCGACGTTGGACATTCTTCGGACGGAATAAAAATGGACGTCCGACGTTGGACGTCCTTCGGATGGAACAAATATGGACGTATATATACTGGACGAAATACGGACAATTCCCTAATAGCACACGACGTCATTTGGACGTCCAAAATAGGTCCATTTTTGGTCCTAACGTCCATGGACTATAAACGGACGTCCCATGTTGGACGTCCTTCGGAAGGAATAAATATGGACGTCCTTCGGACGGAATAAATATGGACGTCCTTTGGACGTCCGACTTTGGACGTCCATACTGGACGAAATACGGACGTTTTATGAACGCTTATATTGGACACATTATACCAATTACGAGATCAAATAGCAAAATAATTCAATAAAATATTAACTTGCGTTAACTTTACGTTAATGAAATACAGTCAAACCTGTCACTAACGGCCACTAAAATGAAAGAACTATTGGCCGATATAGAAAAGTGGTCGTTATTGCCAGTTTTTGTAGCCTAGATATACAGTACAACCTGTGTTACTGGCCACCTGTACTAACGGCCAGTTTAAAAATTCCCCAAACCAATTATATCTAGACTACAAAAACTGGCAATACCGGTCACCTTTCTATATCGGCCAATAGCTTTTTCATTTTTAGCGGCCGTTACTGACAGGTTTTACTGTAATTAGTGTGGGGAATTTTTAAACTGGCCGTTAGTACAGGTGGCCGGTGTTGGCAGGGGGCCGGTAACACAAGTTTTACTGTAGTTTAAATCGATTAGATCGAAAGATTAAATCTTAATTCAAAATTGTATATTAAATTATTACAATTATAAAACTATATAGTTTAATATCCAAAACATGTTTTGATTTCATGTAATGTAATGAAAATCTTATTTGTAAATTATTGGTTACAATGTTTAACAACAGGAAATATTCAAGAATAAATAAAATAAAAGTTTCCCCTAACAACAAAACATTCCAGGAATTCTACTATCAAAGTTCTATTCCGTGAACATCTGATTAAATTATGGCTGGAAAGTTACCACAAGATATTCTATGAAAAGAGTACAATGTCCTCCTGGAGGGGTAAAATTTTCCATACTCTAAAGAGAGGCCATTTACTATTCAATTTGCGTTCATTTTCAAATTTGCCGCGCGAGTATCTATGTAGCGTCGCGTGGTCATTGGTCATCAAGTCATCAATTATTTCATTTTCATCATAAGATAACCTAAAAATTTAGTAAAAATTTTGATTGGAAAAAAATGCATCGATAAGGGGGTGAAAAATGGAAATTAGTGGCTTTTTTTGCTGTACTCAACTGTACTGTTTAGTATGCTAGTTTTGGCTATGGCTGGATCTCTTAAACAATTATGTAAGTATTATAAAATCCGTTTTCAATTTTCTTTATGAAACGAATCATTTATGCATGTATTACCTGTAAATATTTTGATTTTTAATTGTAAAGAATAGAAAAATTACCGTTCATTTTAATTTTTTTTAGAATCAGCTGAAAGTGGTCTACAAAAAACCAGATATAACCAAAATAAAGATATAAAAAGTGTATTGGCTAATTGGAAGAAACAACATTGTCCATGCATAATAAGTTATTACTTTATAAACAAATATTAATACCTAGGAATGGAACCTGGATATAATCATCAAGAAGATAGCAGGAATCCCGACAAACAACTTAAATAAGTACAAGAATATTGAGGAAATCCTCCTCGATACTACTGGGCAAACTAGAAGATTGAAGAGGACAAAGCCTTTTGAACTAGTTTGAGTGATAGGTGATAGTGAAAAGCAGAGCATAGTGCGTGATGTGGCTGTGTATGTTAGAATAGTGCACGATCTTGTTAGATTAGATAAGAGACGCTATCGGGTAAGCTCTTCATTTTAAGAAACATTAGTAATTTAGGTTAAATTAAAATTGCTCATTGGTCAGTTATGACCAGATTGCTTTTTTTATGTTTGGCAAAAAGGGCGTAAGTCAGAATTGCACATTGCTAATGTTTTGATGATTTCTGGACCAGCAAAAAACTGTTGTAGACGTAAACTGTATGTACCAATAAAAAGAGCCGATTTTTCTGGTCCAGAAATCATCAAAACATTATCGATGTGCATTTCTGACTTAAGCCCTTTTTCCCAAACATCAGAGAATTGTAATGTACAAATTCTCCTATCTGATTTTTCATGAATTTTGTAGGAGATGAAAAACCATTTTTAGGATCATCTCCTGCTTTCACATGTAAATTTTGACATGTCTTGTAGTAAATAGATAGTTGAATTTACTACAAAACATGTCAAAAAATATATGAAAACAGGAGGTAACCATAAAAAAGTTTTTAGTCTCTCTTACAAAACTCATGAAAAAACAAATCGGAGGTATGTCACATCAGTGACTATATCCAGGGAATGTCTAAAAAATATACTTTGATGTCCCAAGAACCAAATATAACCTTTATATATATACAGGGTGTAACAAAAATACAGGTCATAAATTTAATCACATATCCTGGGACCAAAAATAGTTTGATTGGACCTAACTTACCTTAGTACAAATGTGCACAAAAGAAAAGTTACAGCCCTTTGAAGTTATATATTAATAGCACCAAGGGCCTTAGAGGCCCATGGCTTGAAAAGTTTGTTTTTTCTTCATTTTCACGTTTCTTTATGTACTGAGATCTTCTCTGGCTTGATATGTGATTTTTCTCCATTCCTTCCTCTTATTCATTTTTCTTTTCTGACCCTGTAACACCATTCTTTCCAAATCTTTTTCGACCTCTTGCTTCCATCTATTTTCCGGTCTTCCTCTTCTCTTTCTTGAAGCTATAGTGTAGTTTAGTACCCTTTTCGGAGTCCTCGTTTTTGGCATCCTTTCAATGTGACCTCGTGATCTAAGTCTCTGTGCCTTTATCACTCATTTGAAGTTACAAAATGAAAAGTGATTTTTTCCAATGTATCGAAAACAATGTGCTTTTGTGCACGTTTCAATTTAATTATTATTGTAGTACCTACCATTTAAACAACGTTTTAAAAACTTTTTTGCCTCTTATTGCTTTTTCGAAAAGTCAATTTTTATCGAAATATTGTGAATATTTGTCAAATCCACCACATATTTGTATATGGTTAAGTACGATTATGGAGACTTGGTAATAATATGCAAACTTATTTATGCTTTACATTTTTAGGTATATTTTGAACCATATTAAAAAAGAAGCCAGACTCGATAAAACGTGCCTTATCGAAAAAATACAAAGAGGCAAAAAAGTTTTGAAAACACTCTGTTTAACTAATGGTACCTCAGTAATAGTTTAATTGGAACATACAACATTTGGGGGGTTTAAAGGAACAAAACCCCCATAAAATTTTTACGTGGACATATTAAAAAAGAAGTCGCAACTCGATAAAAACTGCCTTATCTGAAAAATACTAAGAAACAAAAATATTGAATTTAACTAATGGTACCACAATAATAAAATTGAATTGGAACATACACAAAAGTTTGGGAGGATTTAAGGGATCAAAACCCCCATAAAATTTTTATGGGGTGCACAAATTTCACCATAATTTTTCTTTAAGATATTCCTGCCATAATAATGCCACATGTCACATGTCCATTTTCAATAAAAAATCGCTAATAGTTTTCGATATAATCGAAAAAATCCATTTTCATTTTGTAATTTCAAAGGGCTGTAACTTTTTATGTGCATATTTGTACAAGGTAAGTTAGGTTCATTTGAACTATTTTTGGTCCCAGAATAATGTGATTTAATTTATGACCTGTATTTTTGTTACACCCTGTATATACAGCCCATTACGCACCACCTTAAAAATTGGGCATTTTTGATGTCTCGAATTTCCTAAACCTGTTGTTGCATCTAAGTGATTTTTTTATAATATTCTAGCCTAGGCCCTAGAATATGTTACCTCCTTATGCTTGTCATGCACAGGGAGCTATACTGTAATATATATTATATCACATTACTATAGAGAGCGATATGATATAATATACATATATTACAGCATGACAAGCTTAAGGAGGTAACCTATAGCCTAGGCTATAATATAAAAACATCACTTAGATGGGACAACAGGTTTAGGAAATACGAGACATCAAATATACCCCATATTTAAGGTGGTGCGTTAATTTCTTGGAGAAGTGTATTGTAATTTAATGTAAATACTGTAATATCCAATAATTGTAATTTGATATAAGATGAAATATAAGTTCCTTAAAAAATATATTTTTTATTTCCCAC
Organism: Diabrotica virgifera virgifera; assembly: GCF_917563875.1. Taxonomy (NCBI): domain Eukaryota; kingdom Metazoa; phylum Arthropoda; class Insecta; order Coleoptera; family Chrysomelidae; genus Diabrotica; species Diabrotica virgifera. The sequence goes on from NC_065450.1 coordinate 142,344,936, forward strand.
AATACATTCTCCACAGGTCTAAATATCGTCGCTAGACGTCCACCGAATGACCTTCCAGGACGTTAGATGGATGTTCAGCAGCAAGACATTGGATCAAACTGGGACATCCTATGAATGCCCAAATGACGTCCACCGAACGTCCCCTCCGACGTTAGGTGGACCTCCATTGGACGTTTAACAACTTGGCCTTTGGACCAAAATTGGACGTCCTGTTAAGGTCCAATTCACGTCCCCTAGGACGTCCGATTAAGGTCCAATTCACGTCCCCTAGGACGTCCGATTAAGGTCCAATTTACGTCCGATTAAGGTACAATTTACGTCCGCTTAAGGTCCCATTTACGTCCGATTAAAGTCCAATTTACGTCCGATTAAGGTCCAATTTACGTCCGATTAAGGTCCAATTTACGTCCGATTAAGGTCCAATTTACGTCCGATTAAGGTCAAATTTACGTCCTATTAAGGTCCAATTTATGTCCGATTAAGGTCCAATTTACGTCCGATTAAGGTCCAATTTACGTCCGATTAAGGTCCAATTTACGTCCTCTAGGACGTCCGATTAAGGTCCAATTTATGTCCGATTAAGGTCCAATTTACGTCCGATTAAGGTCCAATTTACGTCCCCTAGGACGTCCGATTAAGGTCCAATTTGCGTCCGATTAAGTTCCAATATACGTCCCCTCGGACCTTAGATGGACGTCCAATGGACGTTCGGTAGCGCGACATTTGGACCAAAATAGGACGTATAAAGGACGTTCCTCGGACGAAAACGGACGTCCAAAGGACGTCCCTAAAGTCCGTGAAGGACGTCCAATGGACGTCCATTGGACGTCCTTGTGCTATTAGGGGTATGTTAGAATAGTGCACGATCTTGTTAGATTAGATAAGAGACGCTATCGGGTAAGCTCTTCATTTTAAGAAACATTAGTAATTTAGGTTAAATTAAAATTGCTCATTGGTCAGTTATGACCAGATTGCTTTTTTTATGTTTGGCAAAAAGGGCGTAAGTCAGAATTGCACATTGCTAATGTTTTGATGATTTCTGGACCAGCAAAAAACTGTTGTAGACGTAAACTGTATGTACCAATAAAAAGAGCCGATTTTTCTGGTCCAGAAATCATCAAAACATTATCGATGTGCATTTCTGACTTAAGCCCTTTTTCCCAAACATCAGAGAATTGTAATGTACAAATTCTCCTATCTGATTTTTCATGAATTTTGTAGGAGACGAAAAACCATTTTTAGGATCATCTCCTGCTTTCACATGTAAATTTTGACATGTCTTGTAGTAAATAGATAGTTGAATTTACTACAAAACATGTCAAAAAATATATGAAAACAGGAGGTAACCATAAAAAAGTTTTTAGTCTCTCTTACAAAACTCATGAAAAAACAAATCGGAGGTATGTCACATCAGTGACTATATCCAGGGAATGTCTAAAAAATATACTTTGATGTCCCAAGAACCAAATATAACCTTTATATATATACAGGGTGTAACAAAAATACAGGTCATAAATTTAATCACATATCCTGGGACCAAAAATAGTTTGATTGGACCTAACTTACCTTAGTACAAATGTGCACAAAAGAAAAGTTACAGCCCTTTGAAGTTATATATTAATAGCACCAAGGGCCTTAGAGGCCCATGGCTTGAAAAGTTTGTTTTTTCTTCATTTTCACGTTTCTTTATGTACTGAGATCTTCTCTGGCTTGATATGTGATTTTTCTCCATTCCTTCCTCTTATTCATTTTTCTTTTCTGACCCTGTAACACCATTCTTTCCAAATCTTTTTCGACCTCTTGCTTCCATCTATTTTCCGGTCTTCCTCTTCTCTTTCTTGAAGCTATAGTGTAGTTTAGTACCCTTTTCGGAGTCCTCGTTTTTGGCATCCTTTCAATGTGACCTCGTGATCTAAGTCTCTGTGCCTTTATCACTCATTTGAAGTTACAAAATGAAAAGTGATTTTTTCCAATGTATCGAAAACAATGTGCTTTTGTGCACGTTTCAATTTAATTATTATTGTAGTACCTACCATTTAAACAACGTTTTAAAAACTTTTTTGCCTCTTATTGCTTTTTCGAAAAGTCAATTTTTATCGAAATATTGTGAATATTTGTCAAATCCACCACATATTTGTATATGGTTAAGTACGATTATGGAGACTTGGTAATAATATGCAAACTTATTTATGCTTTACATTTTTAGGTATATTTTGAACCATATTAAAAAAGAAGCCAGACTCGATAAAACGTGCCTTATCGAAAAAATACAAAGAGGCAAAAAAGTTTTGAAAACACTCTGTTTAACTAATGGTACCTCAGTAATAGTTTAATTGGAACATACAACATTTGGGGGGTTTAAAGGAACAAAACCCCCATAAAATTTTTACGTGGACATATTAAAAAAGAAGTCGCAACTCGATAAAAACTGCCTTATCTGAAAAATACTAAGAAACAAAAATATTGAATTTAACTAATGGTACCACAATAATAAAATTGAATTGGAACATACACAAAAGTTTGGGAGGATTTAAGGGATCAAAACCCCCATAAAATTTTTATGGGGTGCACAAATTTTACCATAATTTTTCTTTAAGATATTCCTGCCATAATAATGCCACATGTCACATGTCCATTTTCAATAAAAAATCGCTAATAGTTTTCGATATAATCGAAAAAATCCATTTTCATTTTGTAATTTCAAAGGGCTGTAACTTTTTATGTGCATATTTGTACAAGGTAAGTTAGGTTCATTTGAACTATTTTTGGTCCCAGAATAATGTGATTTAATTTATGACCTGTATTTTTGTTACACCCTGTATATACAGCCCATTACGCACCACCTTAAAAATTGGGCATTTTTGATGTCTCGAATTTCCTAAACCTGTTGTTGCATCTAGGTGATTTTTTTTATAATATTCTAGCCTAGGCCCTAGAATATGTTACCTCCTTATGCTTGTCATGCACAGGGAGCTATACTGTAATATATATTATATCACATTACTATAGAGAGCGATATGATATAATATACATATATTACAGCATGACAAGCTTAAGGAGGTAACCTATAGCCTAGGCTATAATATTATAAAAACATCACTTAGATGGGACAACAGGTTTAGGAAATACGAGACATCAAATATACCCCATATTTAAGGTGGTGCGTTAATTTCTTGGAGAAGTGTATTGTAATTTAATGTAAATACTGTAATATCCAATAATTGTAATTTGATATAAGATGAAATATAAGTTCCTTAAAAAATATATTTTTTATTTCCCACAATACATTCTCCACAGGTCTAAATATCGTCGCTAGACGTCCACCGAATGACCTTCCAGGACGTTAGATGGATGTTCAGCAGCAAGACATTGGACCAAACTGGGACATCCTATGAATGCCCAAATGACGTCCACCGAACGTCCCCTCCGACGTTAGGTGGACCTCCATTGGACGTTTAACAACTTGGCCTTTGGACCAAAATTGGACGTCCTGTTAAGGTCCAATTCACGTCCCCTAGGACGTCCGATTAAGGTCCAATTCACGTCCCCTAGGACGTCCGATTAAGGTCCAATTTACGTCCGATTAAGGTACAATTTACGTCCGCTTAAGGTCCCATTTACGTCCGATTAAAGTCCAATTTACGTCCGATTAAGGTCCAATTTACGTCCGATTAAGGTCCAATTTACGTCCGATTAAGGTCCAATTTACGTCCGATTAAGGTCAAATTTACGTCCTATTAAGGTCCAATTTATGTCCGATTAAGGTCCAATTTACGTCCGATTAAGGTCCAATTTACGTCCGATTAAGGTCCAATTTACGTCCCCTAGGACGTCCGATTAAGGTCCAATTTATGTCCGATTAAGGTCCAATTTACGTCCGATTAAGGTCCAATTTACGTCCGATTAAGGTCCAATTTACGTCCGATTAAGGTCAAATTTACGTCCTATTAAGGTCCAATTTATGTCCGATTAAGGTCCAATTTACGTCCGATTAAGGTCCAATTTACGTCCGATTAAGGTCCAATTTACGTCCCCTAGGACGTCCGATTAAGGTCCAATTTATGTCCGATTAAGGTCCAATTTACGTCCGATTAAGGTCCAATTTACGTCCCCTAGGACGTCCGATTAAGGTCCAATTTGCGTCCGATTAAGTTCCAATATACGTCCCCTCGGACCTTAGATGGACGTCCAATGGACGTTCGGTAGCGCGACATTTGGACCAAAATAGGACGTATAAAGGACGTTCCTCGGACGAAAACGGACGTCCAAAGGACGTCCCTAAAGTCCGTGAAGGACGTCCAATGGACGTCCATTGGACGTCCTTGTGCTATTAGGGTAGTATCAAAAGTCTCGTGAATGTAGTAAAGGTGAATTGTAGTGAACATGGAACATTGAGGGTGTTCTACGCGTTTCGGATATGACACCACGGACTCCTGCACTTATTGCAATTAACGGAGATTAATAAAATTAACACTACGGAGAATTCAATCTTTGCTTCGAGAGATGACACAGAGAGGAGAGATGAACCTGCTCTTGGAAGAGGAACTAGGTAACTCCTGACAATAGAACCGAGCAAATGCTAGAGAATGATGGCAACTGAAAGGTAACACAAGGAGCAATAAGGTTCGAGCAAAGAAAATGAGGATAAGTAACGCGATTTACCTAAATAAGAGAGAAACATAGGGGCAGCCAAAAGTACCTATCTGAAGGTACGTCAGAAATTATATATTTCCATTTCCGAATGTCCAATACGTGGGAAAGGAAAGTTTTCGTGGGTACGATAAGCTGGTGGGTCCCACACTACCTATGGTACTGGTACTGGTTATTACGTGGAATCAAGAGAACTGCGAATCGGAGCTTACTGGAAGCTACTGGAGGTTGTAAGGAATAACTTTTTATTCCGATGTTACATTTGCAAGGAAATGCAATTGTCTACTTTCATTTTAAGGTTTTTTTTTTTTCTACGTAAAGAGTGCTAGATGATCAGAGGTAGAGCATGTTATAAAAATGCTAAAATTAGGAAAACTTGTGATCCTGATGATACACCGACTGTGCTTAAACTAATAGATCAAGATAACATAAAAGTAGTTAAAACCCACAGACTAGCTCAACTGTATCTTTATCGCAATGCCGAAAACACATTACTAGGAAATGCTTAAATATCTAATAATTAGCCTAATGAGCCACACTCTTAAGATTTTACTTACCCGAAGTTCTCAAAGAAACCATGCCATGAGAACTAGAAAAGATATATTTACATGCTTTGTGGATTTCGAACAAGGAACAAGCATCTGATAAAGTACAGTAGGTACGTAAAATGATTCAGATGCTAAAAAATATAGAACCAGATGATAAAGATATTCGTGTCATACAGTATTGTATCTGTATTGGAATCAAATCGCCACCGTAAAAATTTGAAGATAGTGACACTATCGAAATTTCCATGCAACAAAGGAGTCAGATAAAGTTGCATTTTATCCCCATTATTTATATATTAAGTCCAAGAAAATTTTCACAAGGCAACCATATTTACGGATCAACTAAATCCGGACATATGTAGAGGTCAAAAGCAGAATAGTAATGACTAAAAAACCTTTTCTGAAAATAAAGACACTTCTTTGCAATAACCATCTTTATTCCTGTATGATGCAGAAATATGGACCCTAAAGGTATCAAGCATGAACTGATTTGAAGCATTAGAAATGTGGATTCATAGGACGGATGTTGAAGATACCTTGGATGGTAGGTTTCTTGGCTAAAAAGATTCGTGACTCAAATGTAAAATGCAGGACAATTATTTCATGTGGCACAAGATCGAGAAGCCTTCGCAATGGTGATTGCCAAAGCGGACATTTATGATATGGCACGTGAGAGAGAGTGCAAAACTGCTGCTGTTAAGTCAAAATTAACGAAAGTTATTATTAATTATTAGTAAATAAAATTAAAAACCATAAGAAAATAATTTCAGAACAAAATTTTCTTATTATGAGTCTAGTCGCAACATAAGGGGTCCCGTGGGAAAATTCTAGCTCGCTCGCCATGATTTGACGGGGGCCGGGGGTATAATAGGTTGTTTGGTTCGCTAAAAATCTGCTCTACGCTGAAAATCTACTAAAAAACTATCAATTTCTTTCAGAGCTTCTGATAATACCTGGAAATTAGTTAATTTCACCATAATTTGTTAATAACAATTATATTATACGGGTAATATTTCGGCTTCCAGACCACTTTAATTAGATTGAGCTACCGAAAAAACCTATAATACCACCATCAAATCACCACGAGCTATAATTTCCCACGGACCCCTTATGTTGCGACTAGAGTAGTAGATAAGGTCAGGTGGGAAAAGTATGTATTCGGGATAAGTGTGTACAGTCAAAATATATTTTAATATGGTTGTATACTAGTGTCGCCATTTATGATTCGTTAAAGAAGAATATAAATGCTTACAAGGTCAACTGAAACCAAGATTCGCTTTGTTTTTATTTAATTAACTAGAAAAGTGGCATACTGTCTGAACCTAAAGGTACGTATAGATATACGCGCCAAACACTTCGCGCCGTGTGAGCGTACGCGTTCGTGGCGGGTTCGTTAGATTAGTACGCGTTAGTACGTGTTTTCAAGTGGCACACAAACGGTACGCACACTATCCAACTTCTTTCGGCGCCAAGAACGTACGGCGCGTATCTATACATACCTTAACGTTAAGTGCACATTTCATGCGAGACATGCCATTTAAAATCAAGTGCCATCGGCATTCTGTGTTGAATTTTAAAACTTTTTTTGCACTTTCAAAACTTTTTTTGCACTTTCAAAACTTTTTTGCACTTTTAAAGTACACACTTACCCAGATTCCATTTCTATTGACTCATGGCTAAAAATAATTCGTAGACACATTCGTAGAAAATAGTTCGTGGAAAGTTATAAAATGGAGCAGTTGTAGGTAATTAAAGACTGGATTATATGCAAAATGCATATGCATATATATGCTGCATATTTCTCATGTTTTTCATAAATGCATATGCCTTGCATATTTGGAGATTTAAGAGCATATAAATGCATATTTTGATGGGAATTTACTCTACCCCATTTAAAAATAAGGTATATATTAGTAACATCAACATCCATTAAAATAAAATGTGAAAGTAAATATTTTGCTGTTAAGCTCCTTTGTTGTTGTACCCATAAACATAATGGGCGTTATTTATAGCTGCAGGTATCATTATCCGGATATTTAAGATTTATAGACTTCTCAGAATTTACAAATTACCTAAGTAAATACCGATTATATTTTGAATAACATTACAAATATTACCTGTACTTTCTGCTGGTGTCGGCCAACTATGAATTATTCTGGGAAAACCAACCAAAACGAAATTTTAAGGCAGCGTTGCCAATTTAGCTTATTTTATGCTAGATTTGGCATATTTTTGTGTTGTTTAGCTTATTTATTTCTTGTTTAGCATATAGCATATTTTCTAGCATATTAAATAATATAAAAATTATTTAGTAAAAATCGAAAATCTTCTAATTCAGAACAAATTTTTATGTTGGCCTTACAATTACTAAAACAACTTAGGAACTCTCTCACAGGAACTTGAAACTGATATCAGTGAGTCAAATCTGATTCCTAACAAAAAATGTTTAACCATTCACACATACACACCTACATCAGCAAATCCCTTCGCCTTCAATAATGTTTATATTAGTACTTATGTCTGTGGACCATGAGATTACTATTAACTACAGGATCATGTTTCAGCATTTTTTAAAACAAATAATTTATCTGTACTGGGTTATGCTTGCTATAGGGATTTTTTATTAGTTGATAATGGAATACCTACTGTTGAACTGATCATTCCATCATTCTTGTGAGGTTTGGCAAATACTATATTGGTCGAGTTGGCAACACTGTTTTAAGGGTAGGATAGATTATTTTATTTTATGAATGGTTAGTCTTAAATCAATCGCCGATTATTCAACTTTTGTGATTGCAAGTTATTGACTATACTGTGTAAAAAAATCATTTTATTATTATTGTGAAAATGCCTAAAGTAGCAAGGGAAAAATCAAGTCTTCTCAGAAGTTGGATTGGAAGTAACAATCATCTAAAAGTTATCGACAGTGAAAGTATGTTTTGCACCATTTGTGATAAAAAGGTAAGTTCTCCACTTCAATAGATTTTTAAACTTATCAAACTTCTTTGCACATCTATGTGTCTGTCTATTCTAAAATGACAAACCGTCCCATTTCTTCAAAAACTGTTTTTTAAAGTTCGCAACGGTTTGGCTTATACAGAGCGAGGTGTTGAGAGTGGCCCACCCTGTATACTACGGTACACTGACTGTACTTTATTGTTTGACGATTTCAATTTCACTTTGAGAAATAAAAAAAAATTGGGGGAGGTTTAAAAAGTTTGATCATTTTAATGTAGGTATCTATTTACGAAAACATCTAAAACATCATTATCATTATATTCCAGATTCCATGTCAAAAGAAATTCCAAGTAGTTCAACACATAAAAACTTCACTTCACCAAACTAAGCTATCAAAAAATGATAATAAACCTCGCCAGCAGATTCTACAGAACAGTTTGCAGATTCAGAATACGTCAGTTGGGCAAGAAACCTTTGCAAAGGATTTATGCCATTTTTTTTTGAACTGCAATATCCCTCTGCACAAGTTAGAACATAAATCGTGTCAAAACTTTTTAAAAACTTATTGCAAGATTAAAGATAAACCAGCTCAAATACCAAGTTCTTCAACTCTTCGGAAAAAATATGTCAGTGCATGTTACAAAGATGTGATGACGAGTATTAAAAATCAGTTAAAAGCCGATTATCTTTGGATTTCCGTCGACGAAACAACGGATACAAAGGGTCGACAAATTGCGAATCTAATTGTTGGAGTTCTTAACGACTCTGGCGATTTTAAAAACTCATACTTAATTAGTGTAAAATGTTTGGAAAAAACAAACTATGCTACAATAGCTAGATTTGTTAACGAATCCCTAACAAATTTTTTTTTACCTGATCAAGTACCATTTGAAAAAATATTATTAATGCTTAGTGATGCCGCCTCATATATGATGAAAGCTGCATCCAATCTTAAAATCTTTTTCCCTAATTTAATTCACTGTACATGTTTGGCGCACGGCCTAAACAGAGTTGCAGAGAAAGTTAGAATTGAATTTCCCAATGTAAACACCTTAATAAATAATGTAAAAAAAGTATTTCTGAAAGCACCACTACGTGTACAGGTATATAGGGAGATGCTTCCCGATATTCCTTTACCACCAGAACCAGTATTAACCAGATGGGGAACTTGGCTTAAAAGTGCTATATTTTTATCTGAACACTACGACGACATCAAAAGCGTTATTTCAAGTTTTGATCCGACTTGTACCGCTATTGATAACTGTCAAAATATTTTTAAAGAAAAGTCTATTAAAAATCAATTGTTGTATATAAAATCGAATTTCGATATCATTGAAAGTTCAATTACAAAATTAGAGGCTCAAAATTTATGTCTTCACAATAGTATGTCTATTGTTGATTCGGTTAAACAGAAAATAACAAATCTGAATGGGGAAATTGGAGTAAAAATTAAAGATAAACTTGATGACGTTTTAAACAAAAATGAGGGTTTCACTTTATTGCGTTCAATAAATAATATAATCAATTTTGGAAACTTCGATGAAAATATTAATATGGATCCGTCTCTAATAGCAAAGTTTAAATATGCCCCAATTACATCTTGTGACGTTGAGAGATCTTTTTCTGCCTATAAACAAATATTAACAGATAGAAGACATAATATTAGTTTAGAAAATATGAATCAATATATGATTATTTATTGTAACAATAAAAATATGTAAATTTGTTTTATTGTACTCTTTTTATAATATTAGTTTAGAAAATATGAATCAATATTGTAACAATAAAAATATGTACATTTATTTTATTGTACTCTTATTTATCTTGTGGTCAAAATAAAATATTTTGCCGTTTTATTTGTCACAAAACCTGAAGTTAAAAAAATATATTAAGAAATAATAATACAATTTGGTTTAAATTCAAACCTATTTATTTATTTTTATTATTTTTTATTTATTTATGTATTTAACGTAAACCATAAAATTATTCATATAAAAATAAGTGCATATATAAATGCATATTTGCATGTTAATTGTGCATATTCAGCTTGTTTTAAAATGCATATTGCATGCATATTTTAGACATTTTTTAGTGCATATTTTCCAGTCTCTATAGGTAATACATATTAAAATATTATATTAAAATATTGGCTTCAAACCTTACTTGGTCTCAAAATGCGGTATGAAAATATACTAACTTTTCGTATTTTCCTACACACTTATCCCATCTGACCAGGGCCTATTTTACCACTAGGCCCGTGAGGCACCTGCCTCGGGCCCGCATTTTAATGGGGCCTGGAAAGATTACCAAAAAAAATTTTTTATTGCAATAAACAAATAAATTTTCAACATTCTTTCATTTTACGAACAGGAAATGATAAATCATGACTCCACTGTTGATTTTCAAGCGACTTCAACTGTCACAAGTACATCTCCGCCATCTCCTATACTCTATAGAAAACGACAATGTCGATAACTATTTTCCTAGCGATATAGGCCAAAACATTTAAATCTGGAATTTCAACAATATTTTATAAATAATCGACCGATTAAATAATATTGATAAAATTAGTGAATGTGTTACACAATTGGATAATAATAAACGCTGTGTCTAGGTACACGCTAACGTGTACGCAAATAAAAAAGTTAGGTACACGCGAATTAAACTTCATCAAGCCAGTGACGTCATTATTTAGCGTGCGCGGTGACTTTATATTTTGGTACACGCTATTTTGATATTTTTAGTGTTTGTTGTTTGTTTGATAGAAAATATTTTTATTGAGGGAAGGGGAAGGGAAGCAAAACTATTCAAATGTTTCAAACTTAATTGTAATAAAACAATATGCATATAAAAGTATACATTCAGGTTAGCAAAATAAATATTAGTTAACATGATATATACAAAATACTGCTAAAATAATTTTTATACGTAAGTTAATTATACCAGTTTATATTGGTGTTTATTTTTATTTATACAGGGAGTTGAACTTGTTACGATTTTCATATAAAATTGGTTATAACTTATAACTTTGTAAATATCCTGTATAACATAATAAACCTTTATATTTTTGTGATATGGAAGTTAAGAAGATTTCGAACATAAAATAAACTATAGGGTGTTCCATTTAAAAAACATAAGTTTGGTCCGCCAGTATATTATCGAACGCCCTGTAACATTCTAACTAATTTTAGTAATTTTGTAATATGAAGCTCAAAATTTGCTAAAATTTTTGATACTAACTTTTATTGCTATCTATTACTATAGCGGATCTACTGAGCTTTATCACACTAATCAATCGCCCCGTATATTTTATCTTATTACTTCTCCTACCGTTAATCACGAATTTTTGTCTCTTATCTTTTTCATACTGTTTTAGAATGTTGTTAAACTCATTAAAAGAACTAAATAATTATCCACCCTCCATATAGTTAATTTAAAAAAAAAACACTAAACAAGTAAAAAATAAGGAAACTCTTTACAAATCAATATTATCTAAAGTGTAAACATAACGCGATTAGACAAATTCTAACCACACTCTGACACTCGCGATACTTACAGATACTTAATACCACAGCATACACGCGGCTCAAATTAGCGTGTACAAAAAAATCCAGTCATAGTACACGTTAAATAATGACGTCACTGACTTGATGACGTTTAAGCGTGTACCTAACTTTTTTATTTGCGTACACGTTAGCGTGTACCTAGACACAGCGAATAATAAAACCAGACACTTGAAAAGTGCGGTTTTTTATAAAATGAAAGCTAATGGGGAAAAATTCTTCGCGAGTGGATAGTGTACTTCTGAAGTTATTTCTTTGTGGAATTTTAATAATCAACTATTTTCAAGGAAAATAAGCCACAATTTTACCAAAAAAATGATTTTATTAACGTTTCGAACCCCAAATAGGGTTTCGTTGTCAAAATACACAATACTACTGTAACGGTCACGTTACGTGCTCTTTTCTTATTTGCTCTAAAAATTAGCTTTAATTATTATTATAATTGTTTTCCCTCGGTCTCTCATTTAAATTCTCTAATTTCTCGTATAGGACTACTGAGGTGACGTCATACTTCGGTGATGGAACGTACTCCACCTATCGAGAATTATTTCGTGTTCTGAGAGAATTTGACGTTCACCTTGGCGAGAGAAACGTCTCTCGTTCGTCACTTGGTTGCTGGCTGTCTGAAAGAAATGGCGGGTTGATATTTTCTACTAAATTATTTATATTTAACATCTCCTGTTCAATTTTAAAGTGAAAAGTCATTATTACCAATTGTTGCTTTGGAGAAAGGAGATAAGTGGAAAACACAAATGGAATCAGAATCACTCGGTAAAATATTTATTTTTTTATAATAATTTTATATATATATATATATATATATATATATATATATATATATATATATATATATATATATATATATATATATATATATATATATATATATATATATATATATATACATATATAGCCTTGTTTTTTTGTTATGGAACATTATTTGATATATTAGGTTCATTGTTAAATTTCTTAGTCAACTCATTGCTTGGATTTTATGTAGATTATTACATGTTTATTGAATAATCATTCAAGGAAAATTATATATTAATATATTTTTTGGTTAGACATAACCAAACATGCAATTCTCAATTAATATTGGAAATACTTATCATTTTTCTGTAGGTTTTAAATTTATTGAACATCCAATATTTTTATAAATTCAATATATTTTTACAAACATCATATTCCCTCAGATAAATCATATTCAAATTTCACAGTCAAGGTCATTATTTCTTCATGTCTTCACACTCAAAATAGTTCAAGGTTACCTGAGATTAGTTTTTGTTCCATTTTTAATGGTCGTTTTTCTGTATTATTTCTGCTAAAAAGTTTTCCTCAATTATTTCTTCTTCTCTTTACTTTTGCTTACCGGTTTATATGAGAAATAAAACGAAGGATATGTTTTTAGCCATTTGGAAGAAATATACTAAGTCATAGCCCTTATAACATCCTGAGAAGCCCTGAGACAGCCACAGCCAAGTCATCATGGGAGTATGTCTAATTGGGAGCAAGCTATGGGAGCGTTCCAGCTCAGTTTTCGTCTTGGCACCTGGGCCTACAGGAGTCATGGGGTCGCACCATCCTGGTGCATCATTTTCTAGGATGCAACCGCAACCTTTTTAGGAATCATTGGGATTCGTTTGGGAACAATTAGTGTGTTTTAGTAACTATTGGTTTTTTTACATTTCAGACTCTCGGTTTAATGCACTATATTAATTAATTTTTTTCCAGATTTAGTTTACCTCTGGTTTTTTTTAATATGACATATTTGTATATTATTGTATTTGGTTCCCAAACTTTGTATCTACGGTAACTTCTTGTGCACAGGAATAAGCCTAGAGAAAATTAGGTTTTTAATACTTTATTATTGCTCTGATATTGGTTTATGTAATTCGGGTAAATTTATTTTGTAATATTACTTGCTTGTTTCCCAAATATTTGATTGTTATTCGTTTTATTGCATTTTCTCGGGTAATTTTGGTCATCGTTTCGGTATTTATCTTAACTTCATTTCTATAACTTTCATTCATTGTATATTTAACTTTGCTTACTTCATTATTGTATTTTCCCTTAGTTAGGCTCATGCCTATTTATATATATTTATTTGCATTATTTTCGTCTTTGTCGGTTTCAATTCAGTTGTACGTAGCAGGCGTACTATAACCATTTGGTAGAAGACTCATGTTAGTTGTACCCTATATGTAAGAGGTATTTATATAATTTTGTAATAGATAACATTATTGTAGTTATCTCAAATATAACCTTTTGTATAACTTATGTCATTTTAGAGTCACATGATATGCACTTTGTGTAACTCAGAGATTGTTAAAAATCTGGTAGTTAATTTTAATAAATGTTTATTTATTTTATATATCATGAATTTTATTATTCCTTTATGTTCATTATTACAGATTTAATATATTTAATATTTGACAGCAGTATAAGATACATGGGAGAATGATCGAATATCATTTTCATGGCGCCCATGATTTGTTAGATTTATTTATCTTGTTCGTCTTTAGAAATTATTCATCTTCATTCCTCTTCAGTACATTATTATTATTTTATTAGTTCATCTTTTAGTCATCATTACTATCTATATAGAGCTACTGTTCTTCGACAGGCATGCAAACGAGCCGTATCCATCCTTGAGTGTCAAGTGGTTTTCTTGCATCTCTTGCTAGCCAACTCTATTTAGTTTGCCTCTGTCTCTTCCCACTTCTACTTCTATCCCTTCTAATCCCCCTTTCTTCAGTACTACTGCAAAGTAGTATTTTTTTTTTGTTTTCCTACTTCGGCTTCAACGCCGAAGCCCCTTCATTTTTATTTTCATAAGAGCCCCAACTATATAATTATTTAGTTATCTAGTCTTTTCTTTTTTTCCTTACTTCTGTTGGAGTATATCTTTCTTTTTACTTTCACTCCAACAGAAGTTTTCTTATTTTTGTTACACTACTCTTCAAAATACTCAATAGCGTTTTGTATTTTGACAACGAAACCCAATTTGGGCTTCGAAACTTTAATAAAATCATTTTTTGGTAAAATTGTGGCTTATTTCCCATTGAAAATAGTTGATTATGGATAGTGTACAGTACTAAATGTAGCCATTTTTATTGTTAAGTTTGTAAACTGATTTCCACGAAAATTATTGTTCTTCTAATTTTAGATGGGTATAATGAATGGAAAAATATCAATAAGACAGTAATTCAACATGAGCGATCTCCTGAACATATTTCATTAATTAATACGTTAGTCAAGAGAAGTAGTACAGCAGGACAAATTGTAAAATTAATGGAAAAAAGTTATTTAGAAGAAAAGGAACATTGGAGAAATGTTCTTCAACGAATAATAGCAACCATTAAATTTTTATCCAAGAACGGTTTATCCTTTTATGGTTCAAACAAAATTATTTACAAAAGGAAATGACATAGGTATATACAGTGTGTCGCATTTAAGATTCAGACATCCCAATATTCTGGCTATCAAAATAAATACAGATTTGAAGTTTTGCAGTCATACAGGTTGAAGGTTCACATTTGTTAAGATACTCAACTGAAATTAAAATTTTAATCGCGGTCTACTGCGAATCCAAAAACAGGGTAAATTTTCTATATTTTGTTTTACGTTAGAGATATCAGAAAAAGTTATTTGAAAAAACTTCCAAATCTTATTCTAACCCAACATACCAACTTGTATGACAAAATTCGCATTATTAGTTTTTTCATTATTTGTCATCAAGACCATTTGTCATTTTTTCAACTTAAAATTGGCTGGTCCAGAGATTAGGGCCCTGACTCCCGACTGCAAATACTGAAAAAACTAAAAGTGCGAATCATGCAAATTGGTATGTGCGTTTAGAACAAGATTTGGAAGTTTTTTCAAATTGATTCAAATTTAAATGTCAATTGAGTATTTTAAAGAATGTGAACTTTTTGCAAGTATGACTGTGCAAAACCTCAAATCTGTATTTATTTTGATAGCCGAAATATAGAGCTGTCTTCATCTTAAATGCGACAAACCGTAGTTAAACAATGTTTAATTGTTTGAAGATAAGTGAATTTTATTTATTTTGAATACAAAGTTAAATTTATGGTGCAACTATATTTCTACTAAATAATTAATTCATTTAAAAAAGTTATTATTATTATTATTATTAAATCATATTTTTAGGGGCCCGAAAATTGTGTAGTGCCTCGGGCCTGATTTGAAGAAAAATAGGCTCTGCACCTCTGACCTTACCTAATAATTGGGTATTTTTCTCTTATTCAATAGAAACTCGTAATGTGTGCCTTAAGATATTATTAACCCACGTTTTGGCTAACTTTGTCCCCCGAATAAAGTTGTAGGTACTGATAAACTTTGAATTGAGTTCATGTGTTAGTGAATCTGGGTCACAGTTTCCCAAAACGCAAATTTTCGTAGAGAATAAAGGCCCCAATTTGAGTTTTTCCAACTTTCCAACAAAACAATTGAGTGTATCGATTGCTAAGTAATAAATCTGCATTATTTGTGACCTGCAATAATATAATGGCTGGGACAAAATTTTACCAAGTGCGGCTAATTTACGTTTACGATGACATTACATATTACCCCAGGCTGTGGGTGAAAAATATGGTGAAAATTATTGTTGCTGAAGAAGAAACGAAGATTTATAAAAAAATAAAAAATTTCTACGACCAACTGAAGCCGAGATAATTTTTGGGTTTGAAAATAAGGGGGCAAATTTCGTTATAAACATTTAGAGCTGAAGCGGCCCTGTACATTCTATGAGTTTCTAACTTACAGATTGTTGTTGCTGAATACAAAACGAAGATTTATAAAAAAAGAATGTGTGTGTACTTTGTACGCACGTAAGAAGATATTCTTCTATTATATAATAGGTAATTTAAACGAAGTAAATATACTTAAAAGGTTATTTGTACTTATTTTATTTAAAAATCAAACTAACTTTCTTATCTACCAGTTTCAAAAAAGAAGAATATCTTCAAAAATTATATAACAATATACTTACAATCATAAAATCTATAAAAAAAATAAAAAAATAATAACTTGCTTTGGGCTTGAACCCACTTCACGTCTACCGCGCCGTACGAAAGTTGACGCCATTTCAAACTGCACCAAACTCTCGTATACGTCATGTGGGAATATACACAAACTAAACGTTTACACCATAAATTTATATGAATTTAATAAAATTATTAGTTTGATTTTTGTCGAAATAAAATACAACAAAATATAGAGTAAGAAAACGATATATGAGATGAAGATTTGTAAAAAGTTTGTTCGTAATCAGATTATGTAAATTAAAGCATTGCCTACTAATAGGTAACTACATTATTTTGTTTACATTTTCCAAATAGATAGGTATTGAAACTATTAGGTATCTAACTGAAACATTTAGAATTACGTACCTGCGGCTTTTCAAAACTATTTAAAAAGTCACTATAATTATAAATTTGATTTTATTTCTGTCCACACATCAATAAAAACTAATATTATACAATATTTTTGTTTACCGATAACCTCCATATTGAACAATTATTGACAAATCATTTCAAAATTCAACACCCAATCAGAGCCCGTATAACAACTAATACCATACTGTCGGTGTGCGCATGCGCGCGGATCAATCAAATTTTATCCTCAATCGATTCGCGGCTAAAGAAGAATATCTTCGAAAATAAAAATTTTCTACAACCAACTGAAGCCTAGATAATTGTTTTTTTTTTCTCAAATCGTGGTGCCTTTATTTATAACAATTAAGATATTATTTTACAGTCATTGACTAAAGAAAGACTAATATTATCTTAAAATAAAAATTATTATAAAATATAATTACATTTAATTATTAAAAATTATTTTTAAAGTCGGTGCTTTTGCCAGCGGCCGAATTTTGCAATTCGCCCGGCTCGCTTCAAATCCGCGCGCTCGGAAAATTTTTACGTAACTTGTATTAAATTTTGACAGAAAACAATTTAGTAATATTACCATTATAATATACAGTCTATTTACCACTGTATTTGTTTTCTTGATAAAGTTTTATATGTGAAATTTAATTTCTGAAGAAATAATATTAAAAAAATGATACATATATATGAAATATATAATTATATTTTTAATTTTTTATAATAATAATAATAATAATAATAATGTTACTTCTTACTATAATATACAATATAAAACTTTTTCTTCTTGTAGTGACTATTCGTTTTGGATTTCACATATAAAAGTTTATCAAGAAAAACAAATACAGTGGTAAATAGACTGTATATTATAATGGTAATATTATTAAATTGTTTTCTGTCAAAATTTAATACAAGTTACGTAAAAATTTTCCGAGCGCGCGGATTTGAAGCAAGCCGGGCGATTTGCAAAATTCGGCCGCTTGCAAAAGCACCGATTTTAAAAATAATTTTTAATAATTAAATGTAATTATATTTTATGATAATTTTTATTTTAAAATAATATAAGTCTTTCTTTAGTCAATGTAGTCCTGTCGCCAGTAGGGGTACAACGGCCTCCTTAATTCAGATGGACTTACCCAAGTTTTCTTTATGTATTTTGACCCGTAGAACACGAATTTTTTGGGTAACAGTCGATCCGGATGTCGATAAGATTGTTATAAACAAAGAACTTGAGGAATCACATAACAGCGATTTTTCGCAAAACAAAACATGCTTTTTTATTCTTTGGGTCATTCTAAGCAAAAAATTATTTTACAAGTTTTTTGGTAGGATGCATAGTTTTCGGCGTAAACGGGGTTGAACTTTCAAAAAATCGAAAAATTGCAATTTTTGAACCCAAATAACTTTTGATTGAAAAATAAAATAGCAATTCTGCTTACCGCATTTGAAAGTTCAAGTAAAATTCTATCGGTTTTGATTATTTTCATTGCTAGAAATTAATTTTTTATTGTTAAACAAAGCTATCAACACATGGTAATTGAAGTATGTTTTCAATGCATTTCTAATTTGAAATCGAACGAGTAGGCGCGCATACAGAATTTCTACGTACATTACGTCCATTAAAACGCATGCATTGGGCCCGGGAAACACTATGTGTTTATACCTTTATTTAACAAATAAAAACTTATTTTTTAGCAATGCAAACAATCAAAACCGATATAATTTGACTTGAACTTTCAAAAGCAGTAATCAGAATTGCTATTTTATTTTTTAATCAAAAGTTATTCCGGTTCAAAAATTGCACTTTTTCGATTTTTTGAAAGTTTAACCTCGTATATCTCGAAAACTACGCGTCCTACGAAAAAACTTGTAAGACCATTTTTTGCTGAGAATCATCCAAAAAATACAAAAAAATATTTTGTTTTGCGAAAAATCGCTGCTATGTAATTCCTCAAGTTCTTTGTTTATAACAATCTTATCGACATCCGGATCAACTGTTACCCAAAAAATTCGTGTTCTAAGGGTCAAAATACATAAAAAAAACTTGGGTAAGTCCATCTGAATTAAGGAGGCCGTTGTACCCCCCCTGGCGACAGGACTAATGACTGTAAAATAATTTCTTAATTGTTATAAATAAAGGCACTACGATTTAAGAAAACAAAAACAATTATCTCGGCTTCAGTTGGTTGTAAAATTTTTTTACTTTTTTTATAAATCTTCGTTTTGTCTTCAGCAACAATAATCTGTAAGTTAGAAACTCATAGGATGTACAGGGCCGCTTCAGCTCTAAACGTTTATAACGAAATTTGCCCCCTTATTTTCAAACCCAAAAATTATCTCGGCTTCACTTGGTCGTAGAATTTTTTTATTTTTTTATAAATTTTCATTTCATCTTCAGCAACAATAATCTGTAAGTTAAAAACTCATAGGATGTACAGTTCCGCTTCAGCTCTAAATGTTTATAACGAAATTTGCCCCCTTATTTTCAAACCCAAAAATTAGAGGTTTAAAAATGTTTTACGCATTTATTTACATCAGAATATGAAAATATAAATCTTTAGAAGCAGATGGATGTTTTACTAACTCTCTATGATTTTTTTTTCAAAAAGTTATAGCCTTCGACATTTGACCTCTTGGCATAAACAATTTATAATATCTAAGCAACAAATTCGTTAATCTGGCTATACAATTTTCTTTTCTGTTTGGAATTGAAAGTTCTTCATTTTAAAGCTTTAAAAAATAAGAAAAATTATTTGTACAATAAATAATGCAATTGTAAAAAACGACCATTTTGGAGCTTTCACAGGCTGTTTTGCAATAATCAATTACGAAATTAAACTTACCGTACCTCAAATTGTAGGTTTTTTAATTTACTACAACTTTCTATAAAAAGTTTTTCTCTAAAATCAATATCCTAAGCTGCAAAATTAAAAATCATTAAAAATTGCAAATTTAACAAATGAAAATCGCAATAAAAAAAGCGCACAATATTTTGGTTACATTTTAGTAGAAGTTATTCCTGGCATCGTCCTTTACAACACCTGATATGTTTCAAAAATTCCTGAATTATATCACGTTTTTTCACCCACAGCCTGGGGTATATGTGTAAAACTAAATGAACCAACATGACCAAATAATGTGATGAAAATTATGGTTAAATTCAGACCAATAGAACGAATAGTGCAATTAATATATCTCGAAATCGAGTTATTCAGCGGTCACGACTCATCAAAAGTCTCGAGGAATGCAATCAATAAATTTCCGGCTATAACGGGTAGTTTGAGGCGTGCTATACGGGAAAATTGATAAACAGCGCTTTTCAGATAAAACTATCCACCTTAAATAACTTTTGAACCGCTGATTTTTAGAAAAAACGCAAACACACGTCAGATAATACTTGAAGGGGGAGACATTATGCCATATTTAAACTTGCCGGGAAATGCTCCCTCTCCTCCCTTCCGTATCCTTATTTTTGTTTTAAATTACTTCCACTTTTTTTATTTAATATTTGGAATCTCCTCTTTGTACTAATTTCAAAAATGTGTAACCCATGATGCTTAAAGTGATCACAAGTAGCAATTTGTCGACGCGACAACGTTGTCTACCGCGTGGCAACGTTTTGTTACAACGTTGTTATTGCCTAGAAGACGACCCTATTCTGCACTAATTTGGTGGACGATTTTTGAGTTGTCTTGACGTTGCCTAGGCAACCTCCTATGAAGCAACATCGTTTCGTAAGCGTTGCATAAGACAACTGAAGCGACTATAAAAAGAACCTGCGCGTGCAATGGTTGCTCAAGGAGTCAGACTAGTTATGTTTTTTTATCTATATTTTTAACACCTGTATGGTGAATGCGAAAACCAAAATGGCAACTATTTTGACATCGTATTAGGTATTTAAATTTATATAAATACATAAAGGACTTAAACAAAATTACCTGATCTGAAAATTTATAAACGCATCTCAGATTACCGTCAAATATGGATATTTCACCTTTAAAAAACACACGCGCTACTTTTTTACATTTTTGACAAAAAATATGCAAATTTAAAAAAATCAAATTTTAATATAAAAGTTAAAATTTATGTTAAAGATGTTCTGTATAAATTTAATGTATTGATGGTGCTTTTAAAGGTATCAGAAAAAGGTATCATTTTTTATATTCTGTATTTTCATTTTCTTTACATCCCAAAAATCTCAAGTAAAACCAAAATGGTGCATTAAACAATATTACCTTATTACTAAAAAAATACCTTATTACCAACCCTAGACCGATAAGACAACTTAGAAGTCCAATCGCCAACCAAGCCCGGCCGCGCTGACTATCCCAACCATTTTAGAACGCACCCTCTTATTGGGTGACAGAGAGGTCATGTGACCAGTGTCAAAAGTGTAGCATTCTCCTTAACAGCGTTGCCACATTTTGGAGATTTCTACTTTTTTGGTAGATTTTTGATATTTTTTAAAATATTCTAGTAGGTAATATTGTTTAGTAGATTTTTGTTATATTTCAACATTTTGTTATGACTAAAATAAAATTTGCTTTTTAATAGTATTTACCCCATTTCTAAATTAATTTTCACACATTTGGTTACAATTTTCCAATCCGAAAATAAGATTCAGAATAATTAGGTCATTACCGAAAATAAGATTCAGGACGTAGATGATGAATATTACAGAGAAATGAAACTGGAAACTGGATTCCTGTGTAACAAACTTGCAGATTTCAAGTAACAGTGCAAGCAGTATTTCAGGTGTTATTGAAGAGTTCTGGCATTCGGTGAGCCTATTAGAAGCTAACGATGGAAAACTAAAATATCTAAACATATGTAACTTTGCAAAACACAAAATGTTGTGTTCACGTGTTTCTAATGTTAAATGCGAAACAATTGTTAAAATGCAGCTGTTAAAATTAGTGGATGACAAAATATTCTAGTTGTTAAATGTATCTATTCATTTTTTTCGAATCATGAGGAAACTATAATAAGTATTTTTGAAAAATTTAAACGCAGAATGAAAGACTGCATTATTTAGAAAAACCAAAACGTTTCTTTTGAATGAGATATTTGGAATTAAAATGACACTACATTTTGTCTTTTTTCACCCCTGTAACTTATTAAAATAAACATTATAGAAGTTTTCAGGGACTTTCGGTCCTCGGTAATAACGTAATCTTTCTTTCTGCGTTTAAATTTTTCAAAATACTTATTAGTTTTCTCAGGATTCGCAAAAAATGAAAACATTTAAAATACATTGAACAATTTAACGGGCGACATTTTGCGCCTATCCCCTTAAGTTAGCTGTTGTTTTTATTATCAAAAATCCCAAATATATCCCAAAAATCCTTAAGTATATTTTAGTTTTTGATTTAGTAGATTTTAGCTAAAAAATCGTAATTACCAGTTGTTGTTTTGGAATAATTAGGTTTCCAATTTTTTGGAATTCCTCTTGGGACAGTTAAGACGGATATGCAGATTAGTGTATAAGTATACTGTATTTACATGGCCTAAAGGTACTAGTACACTTTAGAAGACCAAAAAGAATCATTTTTTTCAAGAATTTTTTTCTCAGAACCTTTATTGAAAATGAACATAAAACTTTTTACATATTAATATATAACTCTTAGAGAGTACAAAAAATATATCTTTTTTCATTTACGCACGTACGCTAATATTATAGAGGGCGCAAAAATGGAGGCCTCGAAAAATGATGGCGGACAGTTAATCTCAGGATTGGGATATCTGAAACAAAAAAATCGTACTGTATTTGAAAGAGGAAGGTTTCTTACGTGACAATTGACCACAATTTGACCAAAAAATAAAAAAATTAATATTTTTTAACCATGAAAAACTGAAGAAAAACAGGCGATTTTTTGACAAATTTTTTTCAAATTTCTGTAAAATCTTTTTTTTGCGGATTTTTTCACTAGAGGTGGTAAATTGTCACGTAAGAAACCTTCCTTTTTCAAATGCCGTACGACTTTTTTGCTTCAGAGATCCCAATCCTGAGATTAACTGTCCGCCATCGGAACTACTTTTTTTCGAGGCCTCGACTTTGGCGCCGTCTACAATATTAGTGTACGCGCATAAATGAAAAAAGATATATTTTTTGTATTCTCTAAGAGTTATATGTTAACATGTAAAAAGTTTTATGTCCATTTTTAAGAAAGGTTCTGAGAAAAAAAATCTTGAAAAAATGCTTATTTTTGGTCTTCTAAAGTGTACTAGTACCTAGAACTACTGATTTTGTGAAAGCAAATCTACTGAAAGAGTAAAAACTGACCTGGCAACCCCGTCTAGCAGGCAACCCCGTCTAGCAAAGCTGATACAAAGATTGAAAGATTAAGGTTATCAAATCTACTGATAAAACAGTGGACAATGGAATGGAAACCAGCTATAAAAAAAACAAACAAACAGGTTGTTAAATAAATCGAAAATTTCCAGCAAAATAAAACATATAATAATAAGAAAAAAATAAGGTTATAAAGTAAATTCTTTTTCTCCTTCTGAAGTTGCCGCAAAGGTGTCACACACCTAGAACAACACCTAGGGTCGTGACAGACAACTACAGAGTCGGCCAGGGCGTAAATTAGTTTAGCATTATAACGTTTTTAAGTCGTTGCGATTGTTGAAAAAACTGAACTGTGATACGTAGTTAACACAATGGTAATAAATTAGTTGCCCGTGTAACTAAAGGTATTACTTAAAGTTGTAATATCGCAATGTCAGTCGGGATAGGGGACGTTGGCCGAAACAACTTAAAATGCTCTCGGGCAACGTTATATACAGTGCATTTGTTTGTACTGACAACCAATGCGTCGAAAAATTGCTACTTGGGATTACTTTATGAGAAAAATAAATATGAAAGAAAGAAAACTGGATTGAATAAAAATTATTTTTTTAACAATTTTATAACATTTAGAATGAAATCCACAAGGAAAAGAAAAAGTTTTCCTGTAGTTGGCTGTATACCATCAATCATAAAATTGGAAAGAAATCCTTTGTAAAAGGTATAAAATTTTTTTATTAAAAATCCCTTAAAAGGGCTACATCACAACAAAACGTTTTCGATTTTTATAAAAAATCATCATCAGTGTTCGATAAACTGGATGCTAGCTGAGCCACAAAAGAAAAATATCTGGGTAAAAACCCTTTACATAAAATATAGATGCCTTAAAAGTGCATACTTCAATAAAAAGGCCTGTGATGGTCACATGGCAAACAGGATAATGCCCTAAGGTAAAGTATACAGGTTTCCCAATACGTGGGATCCAAATTGAGTTGATCACATTTCAATGACTTAATGGCAACTGAGAAAAAAGTTGCCATTAATTCATTGAAATGTGATCAACTCAATTTGGATCCCACGTGTTGGGAAACCTGTATACTTTACCTTAGGGCATTATCCTGTTTGCCATGTGACCATCACAGGCCTTTTTATTGAAGTATGCACTTTTAAGGCATCTATATTTTATGTAAAGGGTTATTACCCAGATATTTTTCTTTTGTGTCTCAGCTAGCATCCAGTTTATCGAACACTGATGATGATTTTTTATAAAAATCGAAAACGTTTTGTTGTGATGTAGCCCTTTTAAGGGATTTGTAATAAAAAATTTTTATACCTTTTACAAAGGATTTCTTTCCAATTTAGAATGAACATTTCACTACCAAAAAATTTAACAAGAATTATTCCAAATTTCAAAAATCATTTTGAATACCTAATAATTTTTGTTAAATGTTTGGTAATAGCGAAATGTTCATTCTAAATGTTTGAGCCTACGTAATAAAATGTTAAAAACGTTAAAAAAATAATAATCATTTTTACTAAAAATCCTAATTATAATCTTTTGTAATTAAATAACATAAAAAATAATAATTGTACTATTTTTAAGCTATAAATTTAATAAGCTATTTTCTGGTAGTCTCTTATGCAATTTACTATTTTATTTTGGAATAAGCCACAATTTTATTTTATGATTAAGTTTATTTGACGTTTCGATTACCACTTCGGAAATCGTTATCAAAATAATTCTTATTCTTGTCTTTATCTTTATGCGTATTACATTACATGCCATAATTATTTCAAAATATTTTATTAGATTTGTATAGTCGGGTCCATCGATATTTCGCCCGTCGGCAAATTCAAAGAGATAATATTTGTATGTTATGAAATTCGAGTAAACCGATGTCCCTTTATCTAGGCACATGCCGGTATTTTTACAACCCGGTTACTCATCGTAAATCAATCAGTTTAGCACTTAAAAATTTATACTTGGGGATTAGTACAGTTAAAATTGTTAGACAATTATACTATTAAGCAATATAATTGAAACTTTTTTCTACTTTGAAGGTCAAAAAAGCGAGTTCATTAGCGGAACGTAATTCAAAATTATTCTGCAAATTACATTTGATACAATATTTGATTAAAATATCTAATTTTTGATGGTAAAAAATATATTAAATACATATATTAATTTGTCTGGACCAAAGGTGGTAAAAGATGGTCTTGAGTTATATTTTTGTTTGAATTTGCCGACCGGCAATAGATAGATGGTGTCAACTATATTTTATGTTCTGTTTTAAATATGATGTAGCAATAAAAATGTTATTCAAGTAGTGATACATTAAAAATTAAAACTGTTGCGTTTACATAACGTTGGAAATTAATGGGCTAAAAAATTCAGGTTTGTAATCTACGAGTAAACTTTAAATGTAAAATAAAGTAAGTACAACTTACCAAACTTAGTTTTCTCCTGGTCCTTAAAGTTTTAAAAATCAGGGTTAACCTCCACTAAAACTTCACACCATGCATTCCTTGTCGCATTTCGTCTTTATACACATCCAAAGTTTTGTCCCACAACACTGGTCTACTTTGTACCAGTGCAATTAAAAATTCCTCATCTATATTGTCTGCCATTATGTACGTGTCACTGGATTCACTGGTACTACACGACTAACTGTCGTTAAGAGTGGAGGCACTAATTCATGCCCGTGGTTCACTCACACACACGACCGTCGTCCATTGCAGTTACATTGGACTACAGGCCAGGAGCAACGCCACGACAGTTAGTCGTGGTCGTCCTGTGTGAAAGGCTCCGTACATTGCTGTATTGGACTAATGGAATGTATGACTAACTGTCGTTACGACCGTTTATCGTGACGACCGAAGTCGTAAAGTATGAAATAGGCCATAGAAATGGCCTCTATAGAGTTCTGTATGTTTTTATTTGTTCTTTTTGTGACTATATTTGATGCTAAAAGCTTCTTTAATCCACAGTACGTTCTATTTGCTAGATATATACGTCTGCTAATTTCTGCAGTTTCTGTATTAAGTACTTTGGTTGATATGTGAGCCTAGCTATATGAACTATTTTACTCCTTCGAAAGTATATCCACGTTAGATATTCAGGTTTTGCAACTTGATTATTGTTTAACACTTTCATATAGGTAGCTTTCTTAATATTAACCTTTAGCCCTGTTCCTTTTGCTGCTGCCTCAAATGCCGTGTACGATTGGACCAGGTGCGCGTTTTTTCTTGCTATAATATCGACGTTGTCTGCATACGCTAGTATTTGTACACTCCTATTAATAATAGTTCTTGTTGCTGTTATTCGATTGCAGAAATTACTATTACGAAATTACCTGCCAATGACTACAGGTAGGCATCTGTTTACTGTTAGGGCAGGTAATAAATAATACCTGCTTCTTGAAGGTTCGAAGCCGTTATCGACGATCGATATGGAATCTTCGAAAAAACTAGAAGCATTAGCAGGATTTGTATGAAACGGACTCAGTTATTATCTTGATGTGGCGGGTTATTCAATATAAATGTCGAAAATAAATTGTATAAAATAATTGTAGATATAAATTATATGTTTTAGTGACTGTAATAAATTAAATAAGTGTGAATGTAATAAAGTAAATAATAAATGAATGTAATAAATGAAATAGAGAACAGTTCATTACGTTAAAAAATTCGATAAGTACACTACCGCACACGTGGTGAGAAATGTGTGCTTATTATATGGAACATAACTACTTAGACAAGGCGGAAGCGGCGGGTTCGTTGGGAAAAATATTCCCATGAGATATTTTTGCATAATCACATTAGTGAGACATCCCAGAATAAGGTTCAAGAAGTCGCCCACGTGAAAAGTGGGCCAATTTAAAAAAAAAATTTTTAATCCAATTTAATTGCTAGCTTATTTGAAATTCTCTATATAGTGATATAAACACTAACATAATTAAGTATACAGTATGCCCAAATAATTTTTGTTTTGAATTAAATTGACAAAAATAGAAAAATGTATGTAATTTATTTCATTTAAAATACATTTTACTGCTGTCAGAAAACAGAAGAAAATGTTATTTCACAAATAAACACTGCTTTTCCCATAAATCCAATGTTCAAACTGCCAAGAGGCAGGTGGGTGGAAGCTTGAACAATAAATTTAAGAGAAAAGCAATGTTTATTGAGTTAAATAAATGACATACATACATTCTTCTTTTTGTGCCAATTGATTTAATTCAAAACAAAAATTGTTTTGGCATCCTGTGAATAACCTTTCAAATGAGCTAGGACACCACCCCTATTCACCCCTATTTCCGTCCAGATTGATGACGTCATTAGTATGATACATATGCCAAAAAATCGTAATTTAAAACTAAAAATCGATGTTTCAGAATTTTCCCTAAAGTCGCCGGCTTACGAAATAACGAAGTTATTCCTTTCATTTGCGCCATACTGTGTATTACTTCACATAGATTGCGGCCCGCAAGCTGTGACAATAGCTGCTATGTGGCCCAAGGAAAAAAAAGGTTGAGTATCGCTGGGTTAGATCGTATTGGCGCGGCTGTAAATGTGAGTCCGAGTAAAGTAAGATGCACAATTGGACTGCTGGAATGGCTTCTCTCTCGCACTCAGCATTTACAGCTGCCGCACACGTGCATGGCGCTTATTATTATTACTTAAAAATAACAGCTTAGTAATAAAATAATGACAAAAATTTCTTCAGGATCTTGTAGGGGGGGCTTTAAACTTTGATTTAGTCATATATTGACTTTCATAATAATAACTTTTAACCAAGTTATTAAGCCTTGAAAATCGCCATTTTTCGTTTTTTTCAATTTTAAATTGCTTATAAGTCGAAAACGATCAACTTTAGAGAAAAATTATAAGAGACCTTTTTTGTCCAGAATAGTCCAAAAAATTAAAGAAAAAATTGTTCGGGTCAAAAATATTGATTCTTGCAATTTGATTAAAAAAAATTGTTAAAAAAAATTGGCTCACTTTTCACGTGGGCGACTTCTTGAACCTTATTCTGGGATGTCTCACGAATGTGATTATGCAAAAAAATCTCACGGGAATATTTTTTCCTTCGAACCCGCCGTTTTCGCCTTGTCTAACTTTAACTGTTTGAAAACTATGTCTCAGAAATGAAAATTGTTAGAAAAAAAGTACATATATACACATTTTTTAGATATAATTTTATATTCTACAATTTCTATCTGGTCTATTTCTTTGATATAATTTACAGTTTAAGAGAATAATGAAAAATAAACGGTATATTTTGACAGTTGACCTTTTTTAGCAGACATAAGATCGATGAGGCCTTTTTGTATACTATTTTTAATGGTATACCAAAATATCTACCAAATTTCAGCTTTGTGCGAATTTTAATTTGACCACTATTTTCTAGCTAACTTGACCGGACTATAGAAGGTATCTATCTATGCACGAAAAACAGTAAGAATTCGTGGATATAAACATCTTAAAGTACTGGTTTCAAGTATTGGTCTGGACAGTATCGAGAGAATTATTTTTAACTTTATTTTTATTATAATATTTAGCATCTAAATACATCATTGTGCTCAGAAAATAATAAATAGTATAAAAGTATGCACAAATATTTATTCAAAATAATTCATTATAAATGAAATTCGTTTATAGTTTATTAAAATCATCCAAAAATACTTGGAAAAATAGAAAGTACGGAAAGTAGGTATGTCGAAGCGAATATCGGTGGGATACTCGTATGTGCATTTTATCAATGAAATTCGATATTTTTAAGATATTTCAGAAGCCGCTACAGATAAAATGTTTTAACAACCTATTAATCATTCAGAATCACTCGACGGATATTAGTACAGTTAAAATAATTAAGACGATAACCGGACAATAATGATTTAATGAGTGAAATTTAGTTTTTGAAGTTATACTTCTTTACGGGCGTAATGACGGTGAAATTTTATATGGGAAAACCTAGCGACCGGGCGCATGCGCATTATAACTTTGTTCTGATTGGATGTTCAAATGACATGACAAAAATTATCCAATATGGCAGCTGTGGCACAGCTGTGGGACTGTGCATGGTTTGGTTATAATGTATGCTTGTTGCGTTTTAAAATTTGTAGGAAGAGAAACAACAAACAAAAAGTTAGTTAATGGTTATACTGCCTTTTTAAATAGTTTTCATATTATATTTTTGGACTTATTTACATAGAAGAGATGATTGTTGCATGCCAATGTGAAAGCTCATCAAACTGTGCCTAGTATGAGTGCCGCAGATCTCGCTTATTCAAAGCTAAAGAATCTTTCACTGGTAAGTGTTTTATAAATAGTTGATCAAATTTTGTTATGATATTTGAACATAGCCACTTTGCACGACGCAAGTGATTGCGAAATTTATTAGTCGTTATACGGGCTCCGATACCTACCTTGAACCTACCAAAATACATAAGTAGTATGTAATACTTTTATTTACATAATTTGATTACCATCAAAATTTCTATCAATATTCACCTAATATATTGTCTTCTTACTCTATGTTTTGTTGTATTTTTTCAATTCTAAATCATTTCAATTCAAAATCAAAATAATTTGATTTACATAAGTTAAAAATGTCAAAAGGTTAATCTGTTTAGTTAGACGATCTTCGCACATAATGACAAGCTGTCTCTGTGGCGAAGTTTTAATGCGGGTGAATCCCAATACAACGCAAATACCAGCCGCGTGGTAAGTTGGTTCGAATCCCAATAGAAACTTTTATTTTTTTATTTTTTTTTATACATTTTATGATTGTAAGTATATTTATTATATAATTTTATTTTCAGAAAATACGTATTTAGTTAAAAATTTTTCCGACAATTAATGTTCAGAAATCATTTGTGGCATTTTTAATGTGTTTTTTGGCACTGTTTTAATAAAAATGTTTGAGAAGTAGTAAGTATAAATTAATTTAATATTTAAATAAAATATAAATAAAAAGTATATTAATTTCGTTTATAATCATATAATCATATAATAGAAGTATAACTTCTTACGTGCGTACAAAGTACACACACATTCTTTTTTTTTACTTTAATGACAACAAAAAGCAAGCCATTAGCAGAACCCAATTAAAAATTATTTTGCACATGATATTTGAAACATTATTTAGTTGAAAAATCTCATTTTTGTTGGCAAAAAAAAATATATTAATTTGTTTGGACTAAATTACAGTTGTGTTTATCTTAAAAAGGATATGTTACTATCAACTTTCACAGAGTGTTGCCAAACTGAATTTTGTTATTTTGGGTGTAAATTTTTTCCACGGATCTCCGAGGGTACAATCTCCGAGGGTAATACCTACGCAATTTGATGTCATTTACTACCAACTCGTTTTACCACAATATTTTCTCTTTTGCCTTTCTTGTGTATAGTAAATATGAATAATGGCTACCATTTTTCTGTAATTTCTCCTACGTTAACCCTTAACAGCTGACATGATGTATGCCATACTGCATCGAAATAGTTATTTATCTACTGTATGTCATATTATGTATAAGTTTTTAGTTCGTGAAAACTGTCATTATAGATAGCAGTGCGTGAAGTGTTTAAAGTGTGCGTGAAGTAACAATGTATTTTAAATGAGACTTACTTTTTCGCACTGTTTTTAACACACTTTCATATAATCAAATATCCTTAACTTTAGCGTTGTCATGGTGATGACATAATGAACAATAAACTACGACAAAAGTTTTGACAGTTATGTGGTTTGAAAGAAGTTAGAATTTTTAAATGCCAAAGTTCTAAAAATTGTAGAATAGAAATAAATTCCAGTGACGAAGAGTTACAGTTTTTTTATTTGTTCATCATAGGTAAAATATTGTATGAAACTGTGCGTGAAGTACTTTTTGCGAATTTACGCGATGTCAACATCGCATGCGTTCGCAAAAAGCGTACTTCACGAACTGTTTCATAAATAACTATTTCCTAACTAGTGCGGAAAGTGATACTTTCACGCACGAGACTGCCGTTGACCCGAACGACGCGATAGCGGAGTTTGGGCCAGCAGTCGAGTGCGGGGAAGACACTTTCCGCATGAGTTAGGAACAATATTTTTTTCTAGGGCCGTACGTTTGGAAAAAAGCCTTAAAAATAGTGTAACGTAAATTTTTATTTAGAAGTGAAAATACACAAATTAATTTTTTGACATGTTTGTCACAACCAAACTTTCAATATAATTGGTTACCATGACGACGATATTGCTTTCCATGCCGGCGATTCAAAACCATTGTTATTGTCTACTGATTTGACTTTTTAATATTATGTCAAAATTATTTTATTTCAACGAATTATCAGTAGTAATTGCACAAGAGCTCTAAAATTATTGAATTTTTCCCGAGTGTCACTTTGACAGTTTTAATTTTACGAGCCAAGGGCGAGTGAAATTATGGCAAAATGTCACGAGGGCAAAAATTCTATATTAATTTTAGAGATCGAGTGCAATTTGTTGCGATTATTTCATGAATAAAACTGTTCAAAACCAAAATTTTATTGTAATTAATTATGTAAGTACAAATTCGTACAATTAAACACACAGTTGTTATAAATACTGACAATTGAAAGTCATCACTATTATAATTTTTAAAATATTATTTGTCATTAATGTCACTGAATGTATTTTTTCGTAGCAACGAAGGGCATCTGACGTAATATTCTTGACGACGGGAAATTATCAAAAATTATCAATTTAATTAAGATTTATGTAGCTTTTTATTGGTCAGAATCTCCTATGAATGCAATAATCGCGTTAATTTCATTAAGGCCATCGGTACATAATTCGCAAATATTTTACGGGTATCCCTACTTTTTCTGTCTTTACACGGCAAATTACGTGTAGTAAAATTCACACTGGTATGGATATGTAAACATTACTAGAATGTCAGGCTACTTGAAAATGTCATCATTAGGTTAAAGATATGGCTTTTGAATGTTCTTGGATAGCTGTTATTTTTATAATTGCAAATTATTAATTCAGTTAATAAATGTGATTATTTCATTCATAGGAGATTCTGACCGATAGAAAGCTACAGAAATCTAAATTACTTAAATCGATTATTTTTTGATAATTTCCCGTCGTCAAGTATATTACGTCAGATGCCCTTCGTTGCTACGAAAAAAGACATTCAGTGACATTAATGACAATTAATGTTTTAAAAATTATAAAAGTGATGACTTTCAACCGTCAAATTAATATTTATAACAACTGTTTGCTTAATTGTACTAATTTGTACTTACATAAATAAACTACAATAAAATTTTGGGTTTGAACAGTTTTATTCATGAAATAATCGCAACAAATTGCACTCGACCTCTAAAATTAATATAGAATTTTTGCCCTCGTGATACTTTGACTTGACATAATTTCACTCGCCTTCGGCTCGTGAAATTAAAACTGTCAAAGTATCACTCGGAAAAAATTCAATAATTTTAGAGCTCTTGTGCAATTACTACTGATAATTTTTCCACTAACTATGTATTCAGCGGTTGTAATAATTTATATGTACAACAAAAACTAATACTCAATCGACAAAAGAGGAAAAGTGTTTAAGTGATTTTTTAATAATATATTGTTACCATGGAACGCTTACAATTTTGAACATCTTTAACAACAAAATACTTGGATCACAGAATATATTATCCTGATGTATTCTCTGCTTGGATCTTCCACAAATAATACACAATAAATAACTTTTTATTAAGTTCACGTCTTAAATTAATTATTAATCAAATACACTATATATCAATATTATTTAATCAACAACTCAAAATATTCCCGATGCCATGTCAAATATTTAAAATTGTCACTGATTGTCACTGTCTGACTGACAGTATGCTGACAATATTCTATTCGACTGAGTGCGTTGCATGACAAAGATAGATTTGGAAATATTACCACGGACATTGTGTTCATTTTTTTCGAATCCTGAAAAAACCAATAAATATTTTTGAAACGCAGAATGAAAGACTATATTATTACCGAGGGTGGAAAGTCCCTTAAAATAAATAAAAAGTTTATTTTGAATGAGATATTTTAAATTAAATATCACACTAAATTTTCTCTTAGCTTTCACCCCTGTAACTTATTAAAATAAACATTATAGAAGTTCTTAGGGACTTTCGGCCCTCGAGAATAATGTAATCTTTCATTCTGCGTTTAAATTTTTCAAAAATACTTATTAGTTTTCTCAGAATTCGAAAAAAATTAATCCCCATTTGAATAGCATTGCAGTCGAAAATACGTACCCATCCTCTTAAAACATGAACAAAATAAGATAAATTTGGAATAAATTAGTAAATAATATCTAAATATTAGTTTATTGCATGTAGTATAATATATTATGATGCCATATTACAAGGTATTCTACTTTCCCAAATTTACTTTCACGCACGCCGTGCGGGAAAGTGTAACTTTCGGAAATAAAATGCGTGCGGGAAAGTGCTTGTTTTAGCACGGCAGTAGAAAAATATATTTATCTACTCTATGTCATATTATGTATAAGTTTTTAGTCTGTGAAAACTGTCATTATAGATAGCAGTGCGTGAAGGATTTAAAGTGTGCGTGAAGTAACAATGTATTTTAAATTGGATTTACTTTTTCGCAGTTTTTAACTTTCGCGTTGTCGTGGTGACAATCCTTACTTTTGCGTTGTCATGGTGATGTCAATATGAGCAATAAATTACAACAAAAGTTTTGACAGTTTTGTGGTTTGAAAGTAGTTAGAATTTTTAAATGTCAAAGTTCTAAAAATTGTAGAATAGAAATGAATTCCAGTGACGAAGAGTTACAGCTTTTTTATTTGTTTATCGTAGATAAAATATTGTATGAAGCTGTGCGTGAAGTACTTTTTGCGAACTTAGGCGATTTATAGCACTCGCTCCGTTGTCGCTCGTGCTCTAAAAATCGCGTGCGTTCGCAAAAAGCATACTTCACGAACTGTTTCATAACTAACTATTTGTTGTAAAACGTGTTTTATAAAATATTTCTAGAACGCCATATGTGTACCTTCAAGTGGTGTGTAATTGTACCAGGGCCCGGATTACGTACACTCGATACGCATCGTATCCGCCATGTTTTACTGTGTTATGGGAAAACATGGCGGATACGATGCGTATCGAGTGTACGTAATCCGGGCCCTGATCTCAACTGCTGCAGTTTTAGTATGGTTTAGCTTTGAGCCACGTTGACGTAAAGTTTTCTTGAGGTATCACGTAGCGCATATAAGTGTTTACGTTTCTAGAGTTAAAAGTGGTCTAGTGTATTCTTTTGCTATAAGTATGGCAGCACAGGGTTGCCAGATGATTTTTTTTAATTCCCTAGAATTTTTGCCAAAATTTCCCTAGATTTCCCTAACAACTTGACGACCATTTTTACCCTAGAATTCCCTATATATTTTCAATAGGTCTATTCGCGGAGCACATCCTACGCATGCGCATTACAAAACTGGGCGTTGGATAGGTCGAATTCTTCCCTGTGAACAGCAAATGCGCAGGCGTGCTCCCTCTGGGTAAGTTCAGGATGTGCTCTGCGAATAGACCCAGTATTTTTGTATATATGTTACGAGCAAACCCCCGAAATTGGGCAATCCTGGCATTGTACGGAAAATATTGTACACTTCTAGCATTGTACTTCCAAACCGTACAATAATGGAAATGGTCAAAATTAAAAATGATCGAAACGCTGATCGATTCAAATCGATTATTATTGACAAGCGACACAACAAATCAAAAATCGAACATTTATGGTTATCTAATATTTTTATATTTTCTATTTATTTATTAGAGTTGTTCTTTTTCGACTCAAATGTGATAAAATGTTGTGTCCAACTAAATTATAAATAATAATAGTCCAACTATAGAAATTGATTCCAGCATCTCGAAGTTTTATGACAACATCATTGTTTATACCATACTATAATGGTAGAACCCAATCCCAGATAAATTTCTTCGTGGATTTTATATATGGACAATAATAATAATTTCATCCTACAACCGAGAAACGAGTAACCCTGATAAATTATGGATTTATAACATAACCTTATTGATGTTAGTTTGCCTTTAATAACAAATGGGGAATAATCGTAAACATTGATCTGAATCGATATCTCACATTCAATCGATATCTCAATCTGTCATATTCTTGTCTCCACTTCTAAACTTTGACGCATGGCTGTGAGTCCCCGAATTCTCGAATCACAATTATCGTAATCTGTAATATTCTCTTCACTTCTAAACTTTGACGTATCGCTGTGATTCCCCGAATTTCCGAAGAATACGATTTCCATATAGATAATATATGCAATTTTGTAAAGTTTATAAAATCCAACAATTTTTTTAAAATCATCTTACGAATATTAAGAATTCCCTAGATTTGTCATAGAATTGAATAAAATTCCCTTTTTCCCTAAGCTGGCTCAAAATTCCCTAGGTTTAGGGAAAATTCCCTAGGTCTGGTAACCCTGTGGCAGCAAGCTCATCCAGTTGTTCGATCTAACTGCTATCAACATTATTTTACTATTTTTTAGTTACCAATACTCAAGTTTTTTCTGTAATTAAGTTTATAAAGGAATATGTAAGAACCTCTACAACAAAGATATAAGACAAATTCATATTGAAAACAAAGGAGAATAGGCAACAGCATGACATACCGCATGTCATAGTCTACGTCCTGAAACATCCACGTTAGTAGTTAAGGGTTAATGCAACTTCGGAAAAGTTTTCATATAATTTTTTATGCTGTTTTATTAGTTCATGGGGTATGTTTCCTGATCCAGGTGCCTTGTTATTTTTTAACGATTTATCTATCTCTTTTACCTCTTTTTATATTATCCGTATGTGTACGGCTGGGCTGTTTATATTATGGGTTTCATTGTTGTCTCTGAAGTCTGGTCTGCTCTCATTTAAATGTCTTTCTAAGGGTTCCATGACATCTCGTAACGCGACAGTTCGTAACCGGACAATTGGTAAAGGACAATTCGTAACAGTGACAGTTCGTAACGGCGACACTTCGTAACGTCGACAGTTGGTAACTATACAAGTTCGTAACGGACAATTCGTAACGTCCAAATTGAATTATGCTGTTTATTTTTGTTAATGTGGAAACTACTGATATTAAAGTTATAAATGAAATTATGTAAATCAATTTAACCAATCAGTATCAGGATAAATATTTTAAGGCATTTCATATTTTGTGTTTCAGAACATAACAAACGTATTTAAACACGCAAATAAAAATTATTTAAATAAAATACTTTACTTAGAAAAATGTTTACTTAAAAAGTTAGGAATGTCTAAAGACGGTTGTCGGCTTAAAGATTTCACGAAATTATTTCATTATTCCTTTGTCTAAGTAGGTGTATCCAAATATAAGGAACAAAAAGAGGGATAAACTTTTAAAAATATTGTTAAAAGTTTGTATGTATTTAAATATTTAAAGTTTGTATGTGTTTAAAGGCTTTTTTCTACAACCGTGTTAAAAATTCAATTCTTGGCACTCCATACGAGCGTTAAAAATGCTACTTTAAGGCAATAGTGCAAAAAATATAAAATTGGAATGTCAGTCAAGTTCAAGTAAAAGTTTTTGTAGATATTGTCCTGTAATTACGTTTGTAGAAAAAATATTGAATAATATTGTAGAATAATTCAATTTGGACGTTACGAATAGAGTCCGTTACGAATTTGTATAGTTACGAACTGTCGCCGTTACGAAGTGTCGCCGTTACGAACTGTCGCTGTTACGAGTTGTCCGTTACCAATTGTCCGGTTACGAACTGTCGCGTTACGGGATGTCTGGTCACGCTTTCAAAGTACTCGTCCCATTTATTAGTTGTAATTGGTGATATTATATCTATTTTCTTTTCCTGTCGCACAGTGGTTCCAAATGCTGAAAAAGTGGTCATGAGGTAAAATAAAAAGTCCCTGTTTAGGGATTTTCATGTTTACAGTTGTTTTCTCATACTATCTTAGAGTCGTAATACGCAGGTTTAAGGATCAGACCGGATCTATTCTTATTTGTAGAATTAAAAAAGAATGCGGATATTGAAAACGATGTAGAACGTTTTGTAGTTTATCAATTTTGTCGCTGTAAAGCAGATACTTCTTGTTCAAGTATGTATTAATGTAAGATAAAATTTGACTAAAGATTTGATAACAATAAGTGCTTTCAAGTACTTGAAATAATCGAAGTTTCGTAAAAATAGTGTTAAAAAAAATTTCGTTAAAAAGTTTTTTAAGTTTTTCGCCAATATTTCTAAAACTATGCGGTTTAGCATGAACAACCTTCTATACAAAATTGTTCTACATTAAATTTGAAATAAAAAAGGCCCTATGCATAATCTTTCTAAAATGAATGGTTGCAAAGTTACGGAGGTAGTATAGTATAACTGGTCCAAAAAAGGCCTAACCCAAACATCCAAAGTAAAAGTTTTCCTCCAACACCAAAATGTTCTATATGGTCCACATATTGTTCAGTAAAAAGTTACAGCATTTTGAGCATCTGGTTTGGGAGGAAGATGGGAGAGAAGCCGGTAAATTAGTAGTTTTTTTAGGTTTTTCGTCAATATTTCTAAAATTATGCTTTAGCGTAAACAATGTTATATACAAAAATATTCTACATGAAACTTACAAAAAATTTTCTATACATAATTGTTATAAAATCAACGGTTCCAGAGTTACGGAGGGTGAAAAGTCGAGGTTTTCGATACTTTTTATATTTTTTGGGCAATATTTATGATATAACTATACCAAAAACCCAGACATCCAAAGTGAAAGTTATTCTCCAACACCAAATTGTTCTATATGGTCCACATAATGTTCAGAAAAAAGTCACACCATTTTGAGCGTCGGGTTTGGGGGGAGAATTCGGTAAATATAAAAAGTATCGAAAACCTCCACTTTTACCCTCCGTAACTCTGGAACCGTTGATTTTATAACAATTATGTATAGAATCTTTTTTGTTTTAAATTTTATGTAGAACATTTTTCTGTAGAACATTCCTTACGCTAAAGTATAGTTTTAGAAATATTGACGAAAAACTTTAAAAAACTACTAATTTACTGACTTCTTCCCCATCTCCCCCCCAAACCGGACGCTCAAAATGGTGTAACTTTTTACTGAACAATATGTGGACCATAGAACAATTTGGTGTTGAAGGAAAAATTTACTTTGGATGTCTGGGTTAGGCCTTTTTTTGGACCAATTTTACTATACTACCTCCTTAACTTTGGAACCGTTCATTTTAGAAGGGTTATTCATAGGGCCTTTTTTATTTTAAATTTAATGTAGAACAATTTTGTGTAGAGGGTTGTTCATGCTAAACTGCTTAGTTTTAGAAATATTGACGAAAAACGTAAAAAACTACGAATTTGCAGATTTCTCCCCCTCTCCCACCCAAACCCGACGCTCAAAATGGTGTGACTTTTTTCTGAACATTATGTGGACCATATAGAACAATTTGGTGTTGGAGGATAACTTTCACTTTGGATGTCTGGGTTTGGGTCTAACCATACCATACTATGTATCCGTTATTAAAAAAAATAAGGTTAGATTTGTAATCAGCGATTTTAAACTACCAAATTTGACAAAAAAATTTCGTTTTGATTGATACTTTCAATTTATTTCCGCCATGTTTGATTGGCCATTTCGTAATAAAAAAAAAATACTGTTAGATTCGTAATCAGCGATGCCCAAAACCCCTTAAGTTCGAAAGAAATTCCGAAGTGTGTGAACAATAATATGTCAATATACGCTTAAAGGTTTATGACCACGTTTTCGGCATTTGAAACCACAGTGTGTCGTTGCGATTTTAACCCTTAACTACTGACGTGGATGTTTTAGGACGTAGACTCTGACAAGCGGTATGTCATACCGTTGCCTATTGGTCTTTGTTGTCAATATGAATTTTTCTTATATGACCGTATTTGTTTCTTACATCAAATACGGAATGATTCTTCACACTGCTGTAAAATAAAATACTGCTCCAAATAAAATAAACATTATTTTTTCAAGAAAACTAGTAATGCATGATATTAAAAAAATGGTGGAGGTTCTTAAAAAATCGTTTATAATGTTACACGCTTATTGACTTCAAGTACTGGCTTAACTTCTAATGGAACTTTGTTGCCCTTCTAGGTATCTGCTCAGTTTTAAAATACTTCTAGATTCGTTCTAAAATACTTTCTAGAAAAAATTGTTTGTTTTCGATTTATTCTAGAAAACTGTAGTAGGGCGGAATGGGACGTGTCATCGCCGCCGGTTCATCGCTGCCTTTTTGATGCCGCCGATTCATCGCTAGTCCATTTCATCGCTGTCCGTTTCGTCGCCTTCCGTTTAATCGCCAGTTAGTCAGATGATTTTGTACAGTTGAGTCCCTGAATCTTTACCCGTGAGTCATCATTTAAAGCATATGAAATAAGTCGGTACTTACTTACTTACTTACTCTCCGTGTCCGGAATAC
Organism: Diabrotica virgifera virgifera; assembly: GCF_917563875.1. Classification (NCBI taxonomy): domain Eukaryota; kingdom Metazoa; phylum Arthropoda; class Insecta; order Coleoptera; family Chrysomelidae; genus Diabrotica; species Diabrotica virgifera. The sequence goes on from NC_065450.1 coordinate 142,384,838, forward strand.
CAACAACTTCAAATCCTGCATTTTCAATGGTTGGCCACATAGATGGCCCTGTTATTTGCTATAATTAAGTCTTTTTCTGTGCAGGTCTCTCTCATCTCTGTGCATGATAGTAAATGCCGGCTGGTCTGAACCGCGCCACAGTCGCAGATATCGTCCTCCTGGTATCCCCATTTTTTCAGGTTACTAGCACAACGTGAAACGCCAGTTCTTAGTCTGTTTAGCGCTTTCCAAGTCAGATACGGTAAATTGTGTCCAGCAGCCATTTCCTCTGAGGGAGGAAAGTGTGTCGCGGTAGCTGACGCTTGCCATAGGTGTGTTCAGCGCGTCTCTGGCGCTTCGGGGATGGATCTTGATGTTTCACTTACTGTGACTTGCTGTTGCGTTTAGTACATTTCAATTTCCGACTTATCATCGACTTATTTCGTATGCTTTAAACTTTAAATGATAACGCACGGGTAAAGATTCAGGGACTGAACTGAATTATTTATTATAACGACAATTAGAAAGATAAAAAATATTATTACATTAATTTACTGTTTTATTTCTACTTCCCCTAAATTTTATACTAAATAGTACTAAATTTGTAGTGTTAAATGGTCTTTGTAGAAATATATTTATATGTTCAAATTTATGTAGTTTTAGGTTAGATTAGGTAAGGTTAGGTTAGATCATTTCCTAAAATTCCTAATTAATATTAAAAATAAATAATAAATATAAATGTCGAAAATTGGTCGGAAATTCGGAAATAAATCAGTTAGCGATTAACTAACTGGCGATATTGACCGGCGATGAATTGGCGGCATCGAAAGGGCGGCGATGAACTGGCGGCGATGAAGCGTCCTAGACCCGTAATAGGGTATATAAAGACGATTTGAACGAACCGTATAGTCAGTGATAAATTAAAGGTGTTCGCGGGATCGTTGATTCGTAAATGATGCGGGTTGTAACGCGGTCGGGTAAATTAAATTTAATTTGTAATTGTAATATTAAAAATAAATTAGCTATCGTGTATTAGATATTGTATATGTGAATAGATAAATCAGTCTAAGTATTTAGATAATTTAAGTAAGCTTGTAATTAAATATATATTTTCAAAAAGCCTTTTTAACACATAGTGGTGTAAGGAACGCTTGTAATTAAAGAATATAAATTCAGTGTTTTTATTTATTTAAATGGAAGTTAATAAAAATAATAATAAAGTCAATCGTACAACAATTAGTGTGTAAAAATAAATAAGTAATTTTGTAATAAAATAGACATTCCAATAAACTGAATTACAGAAAAACTTTAGTGTTGGTAACTAAAAAAATAGTAAAATAATGTTGAAAGTAGAACAACTGGATGAACTTGCTGCCATATTAATAGGGAAAGGATAGACTGGACTGCTTTTAACTATAAAAATGTAAACACTCATATGCGGTACGTGACACCACAAGAAAAATGTACGTCAACGTAGCTGAAAGACTAAGCTATACTAAAACTGCAGCAGCTGGTGTGCTAGAAATCTTTTATAAAAGAAGTTGTCACTGGCGAAGCGTCCATGTAACCACTGTTACCATTGGTAACAGTTAAAAATCTTGCAAATAAATATTTTATGACGATGAATAATTCCATTTACCAATATTTACCTAATTCAGTAAATAGCCAACTACTCGTAGACACACAAAAATATTGGCGAGTTTGTGACTCAGTTGCACTTTATTATACTCTGTTACCAGTCTCATTTGTGGCTACAATGGTTATATCCTCGCTGTCGCTCGGGACCGGCTAGTGTCTGAAAATTTTGAAGAAGCGACGGCGTAAACGCGCTGTGTATATCAGTAGCCCTGTTACCAAATTTAAATTTGGTTACAGTACGTATAAAAAGTGTGCGTGCAGTTAACCACGGATGAGTGTCGCTGCGTAATCGATCAAATACTTGAAAAGTAATTTTCCTTGTATAATTTTGAAGAAAAAACAATAAGATTATTGAAAACGAAAGACCTATTTTAAACAATTTAAAAAAGAAATCAAAAAAGTAGTTCGATATTTTAAATTTAGTTGGTACAGTGAAAATCCTTGGTTATGTGGTTGCAAGAAAATAGACTGTATTGTTGGCCATGTCTTCTGGTTTCTACAGAAAAATGGGTGGAGCAGGTTCACGATTTAAATAGTTTTAGAGTTTTAAAAATGAGACATGAAATTTATCCGTTACCTACATGTAAGATGTATACCCAATTTGATTCAGTTTGGCAAAACAAGAATCGAAAGTTCTCTTAACCAAGCTTTTAAAGCAAATATTGCTAAACATAATGAGTTTGTTAAAAAAATAGATAGGTATATCCTTAGCACACTTATAATAGATACCGTATGTTTTTTGGCCAAACAAGAATTAGCGTTTCGTTGTCATTTTAAGGGCGACGACTCTGAAAATAGAGGCAGTTACAGGGAAATGTTAATATGAATTGCCAAAAAAGATCAAAAATTTTGCCAATATCTAGAAACGTCAACTGTTCTTTTGAGAGTTTTAAGTGATATACAAAATGATATTATTAAAGCTATATATACATTTAGCCCCATCTTAATTTTTTAAATAAGATTTTTTGCATCTGGTTTTGATAACATGTTAGAAAAAGTCACGCGTCGCCACTGCAAGTTGTACAACAATAGTTATTTATGTACCAAGTCAGTAAAGTGACTCTTTATCGAACGAGTCTGATATTCTGAGCCGAGTGAGCGTAGCGAGCAAGGCGAATAACAGACGAGTTCGATCAAGAGTCTTTACTGACGTGGTGCATACAAAATTTTATCGCCAATCATAAAAAACATTAACACTTACTTAACACTTACTCAATTACATCCTTCTAATGAAAAAGGAGTGTGTGTACTTTGTACGCACGAAAGAAGTTATACTTCTATTATCATGATTCCAACGAAATAAATATGTTTTAAACAATTTTATCGTATTTATATTTAAATAATATACTAATTTAATACCAAAAATTAAAAATACCGTTAATAGTTACGTCATTGTTTATGAAATGTAGTGTAGCCTGCCGCAGCGAAGTTGATTTGCCGTGATGAATAGTAGACAATCTAAATAAATATATTTGCTAACAAATTATCAGTACCTACATATCTATCATCGTCCTATATACAGGGTGTCCAGAAACTCTACCGACAAACGAAGACAGGAGATTCTTCAGATAATTTTAAGACAATTTAGTTCAATTCGCCTAGTCCGAAAATGCTTCGTAAAGGAGCTAGAGCTCTTTGAAAATGGCTTCTTGTAATTAGTTTTTCTTAAATACCTCCAGAACGCTTCAATTTAGAAAAACGAAAATCGGTACGTATATTTATCTTCCAGAGATAAATCGATTCCATCCATTGCCAATTTCTAGTACCGATCATAGGCGTCCGTTTTGGGTAGGGCAACGGTTATTTTATCACATAACTTTTTTGTCTTTAACTTTTAGGCATTTTTGACACTGGATTATTAAATTGTGAGGTATTCTAGTACTAAAAGGTACTCTTAGTTTAAGTCCGTAGGACATACGGTTTTCTAGAAAAATCGAATTGAAAATTTTTCGTTTTTTGAATTTGAATAAAAATTTTAAAAAAATTTCAAAAAAAACGGTGTATTTTATCAACTTAAAGCAAGAGTAACTTTTAGTACTAGAATACCTCATAACTTAATAATCTAGAGTCAAAAATGCTTAAAAATTAAAGACAAAAATGTTATGCGATAAAATAACCGTTGACCTACCCAAAACGGACGCATATGACCCGTACTAGAAAGGACCAGGCAACACTCCTTATGGAAAATTGATCCCGGTCAAATTTGATGAAAGTTTGGTCAATGATACTTCTTGATGTGTAGATTAAAAAAGTCCATGGCACCTGGGTCTGAATAACTACTATTCTCGAGTTACAGCCTTCTGAAGTTATTGGATTCGAGTGATCGGTTTACGTTAAGTGCACTAATTTACGGTCAAGTGAATGAAAATATTTATTATTAGAAGAAGAGAAACTCATGGTCTTCATACATACTTGCGTGTTGTATATGAATTCGTGGTCAAAAATAGTTGGATCGTATTTTAGTCTTCAGAAAACCTCCGAAAAGTCTTCAGAAAACTAAAGAAGTGCGGTATAAAAGGTGCTGCTAGATCGATATAAGCATTATCATGTTTTCATGAATGCTTCTCAGTTATGCAATACCAGCAAAACCGCAGTTCGGCTTTATCGTTACAAAACTACTGAACAGTGGCGGATCTAGGGGGGATAGGGGTAATTCCACCGGTAAAATGTTCCAGAATTAATGAAATAACTTGATTTAACGAAAATGAACGAGATTTAGCCATCAAAACACATTTATAACCAAAGAGCGGATAGTGTGACGAAAAGACGTAAGCCCAGAGCACGGGAGCCCATAAAAAAATTTAGGGGGGTGGCAAACGTGAAAATGTTGCAGATTATATTTTGTATACTTTGAATAACCGTATATAATTCAAAGCCCCCGAAAAGCCAGGGAGGTCACCCCCCCCCCTGCCCATGGGTATGGGCGCCCATGGCACAGAGTACGATTTAAGGACCAAAGAAGATGAGTTACGGATGTTAAGAGTACGAAATTGGAAAACCAAGGTGGAGGATAGAATGGAATGGAAGCTGATTCTCGAACAGACCGAGGTCCACCAGGGGTTCTACAGCCAATGAGGATGAGCTTTTTAATACAAAATATTATGGAGAATAATTTTGTAGGGTTATTTTTATAACAACTGTAATATTCATACTTAGGTATAATCATATAGAAGAAATGGTCAATGGAGAAGGCTTCATAATCATGATTTTGCTAACTTTCCTGTTTTCTACTTAGACTACCTAAAAGACCTTACGATTGGGATATATCAAATTAAACTGGCACCATCTTACATATAAGATTAAATAATAAGAGAAAATGACGAAGAGTTTCAAATTGATAAGAATATAGATGAACCGGGATTCATAAGAGTTCGAATATTTTCTAGGTTTCGGCAAGCTACAAAATAACAAGTATTCATTTCCTATACGGTTGATGAAGATAATGATGAAGATGAGCCTGTAGAAGAACCGATTAACGGGTACTATTGTACCTGTCAATCTGGTGCGAGAACTGTAGGTACTTGTGCTCATATTACCAGTCTGTTATGGTTTTTAAGCTTTGCAAGACATCAACCCAATGTTAAGTATCCTGATAGGTCGTTAGTTAACACGACGTATGATGCATCTAACCGAAATCAGCAAAATGTTAACATACGAATAATCGAAGATGATTTAAACCCGATTTTTCCATAGACAATTGTAATTAATATTTAGCATTCACAGACTACCATTTACTTTATTTTTTTTTGTATTGAAATCAAGTCCATGTTCTCTACCTGTCTTATATCTGATATGCAGCACAAGTTTCAAGTCAACTAATGTATTTTTTTATGTTTCAACAATTTTTTCTTTAATTATTCTGGAACATGTTACGAGTGGAATTACCCCCATCCCCCTAGATCCGCCACTGTTCAGTAGTTTTCTAAAGATAAGGCGGAACTGTAGTTTTGCTGGTATTGCATAACTGAGAAGCATTCATGAAAACATGATAATGCTTATATCGATCTAGCAGCACCTTTTATACCGCACTTCTTTAGTTTTCTGAAGACTTTTCGGAGGTTTTCTGAAGACTAAAATACGATCCAACTATTTTTGACCACGAATTCATATACAACACGCAAGTTTGTATGAAGAACATGAGTTTCTCTTCTTCTAATAATAAATATTTTCGTTCACTTGACCGTAAATTAGTGCACTTAACGTAAACCGATCACTCGAATCCAATAACTTCAGAAGGCTGTAACTCGAGAATAGTAGTTATTCAGACCCAGGTGCCATGGACTTTTTTAATCTACACATCAAGAAGTATCATTGACCAAACTTTCATCAAATTTGACCGGGACCACTTTTCCATAAGGAGTGTTGCCTGGTCCTTTGCAGTTAATGAAATCGATTCATCTCTGAAATATAAATAAACGTACCAGTTTTCAGATTTCTAAATAGTTTTTTTTTGAATTTTTTTTTGGAAATTCAAAAAAAGAAAAATTTCCAAATCGATTTTTCTAGAAAACGGTGTATCTTATCGACCTAAAACAAGAGTACCTTTTAGTTCTAGAATATCTCACAATTTAAAATCCAGAGTCAAAAATGCTTAAAAATTGAAGGTAAAAAAGTTATGCGATAAAACAATTGTTGCCCTACCCAAAACGGACGCCTATGACTGGTACTAGAAATTCGCAATGCATGGAGTCGATTTATCTTTGGAAGATAAATATGTGTACCAATTTTCGTTTTTCTCAATAGAAGCGTTCTGGAGTTATTTAAGAAAAACTACTTACAAGACGGCATCTTCAAAGAGCTCTAGCTCCTTTCTTTTAACTTTCGTATTAATGCGAATATAGTATGAAATGCTGTTTTTGTTAATTCTATTATACAGGGTGTCCAGAAACTCTACCGACAAACGAAGACAGGAGATTCCTCAGATAATTTTAAGGTATTTTAACCCAATTCACCTAGTCCGAAAATGCTTCCTAAGGCAAGCGTCCACAGACCCGCATCGTACGCATCGGACGCATCGTACGCAACGGATTTTAGTTTGCCTTGTACAGAAACTTATGTAACCGCGTCCACTGATTCGCATCGTACGGATCGCATTATCGATTGTCAAACTAAAATCCGTTGCGTACGATGCGGGTCTGTGGACGCTTGACTTAAAGTCAAGCGTCCACAGACCCGCATCGTACGCATCGTACGCAACGGATTTTAGTTTGACAATCGATAATGCGATCCGTACGATGCGAATCAGTGGACGCGGTTACATAAGTTTCTGTACAAGGCAAACTAAAATCCGTTGCGTACGATGCGTCCGATGCGTACGATGCGGGTCTGTGGACGCTTGCCTTAGGAAGCATTTTCGGACTAGGTGAATTGGGTTAAAATACCTTAAAATTATCTGAGGAATCTCCTGTCTTCGTTTGTCGGTAGAGTTTCTGGACACCCTGTATAATAGAATTAACAAAAACACCATTTCATACTATATTCGCATTAATACGAAAGTTAAAAGATTTAAGAATTCTTTTACTTTTACACAAAATAAAAATTTCGTGTGACGGTAATGACAGAAGGCTCTTGCGCTTGCATGATGGGCGATTTCGATTTTTAATCGGTACCTAGTTGTTAGGTATCAATATTGAATATCTAATTACTAGATCTGTAAAGTTGTGATTTATGTTTTATAAATACAATTGCAAAATACTACAGAATTTCATTTTTTGACATAAATTTAATTAATAATAACCTAAATTTTGTACAATATTTTTAATAATTAAAGTAAATAAATTTTAAGGTCACTCAAATAAAGAATCGATTACTGTCATCGACCACTTACATTCAATCTCAGTTAATTAGGTAAACTAAAATTATTTTTTCAGTACATTAAAGTGTTACTTTACTGCCGCAAATGGCGGCGAATAATGAATTACTTTAGTGACGGTTGGCGATCAAATATATTTTCGGCAAAGTATGACATTTCGCATATCAGTTGTTAAGCGTTAAAAGAGGTACTTCTGGAGTTTTCTATATACCCCAGGCTGTGGGTGAAAAATAGGTCGATTTCAGGATATAATTCAGGAATTTTTGAAACCTATCAGGTGTTGTAAAGGACGATGCCAGGAATAACTTTTACTAAAATGTAACCAAAAATATTGTGCGCTTTTTTTATATTGCGATTTTCATTTGTTAAATTTGCAATTTTTAAAGATTTTTAATTTTGCACCTTAGGATATTCATTTTAGAGAAAAACTTTTTAATAGAAAGTTGTAGTAAATTAAAAAACCTACAATTTGAGCTATGGTAAGTTTAATTTCGTTTATTGGTTATTGCAAAACAGCCTGCGAAAAGTCCAAAATGGCCGTTTTTTACAATTGCATTATTTATTGTACAAATCATTTTTTTATATTTTTTAAAGCTTTAAAACGAAGAATCTTCTAATTCCAAACATAAAAAAAGTTGTAAAGCCAGTTTAACGAATTTGTTGCTTAGATATTATAAATTGTTTATCCCAAGAGGTCAAATGTCGAAGCCTATAACTTTAAAAAAAAATTGTAGAGAGTTGGTGAAACATCCAATCTCCTTCTAAAAAGTTATATTTTCATATTCTGATGTATATAAATGCGTAAATCATTTTTAAACCTCTAATTTTTGGGTTTGAAAATAAGGGGAAAATTTCGTTATAAACATTTAGAGCTGAGGCGGCCCTGTATATCCTATGAGTTTTTAACTTACATATTACTGTTGCTAAAGATGAAACGAAGATTTATAAAAAAAATAAAAAAGTTCTACAACCAACTGAAGCCGAGATAATTGTTTTTTTTTTCTTAAATCGTAATGCATTTATTTATAACCATTAAGAAATTATTTTAGAGTCATTGACTAAAGAAAGACTTATATTATCTTAAAATAAAAATTATTATAAAATATAATTTTATTTATATATATATATATATATATATATATATATATATATATATATATATATAAAATGGGGTTGAAGTTTATTGGGTATCCAGCTGAATAAATATATATATATATATATATATATATATATATTATATATATATATATATATATATATATATATATATATATATATATATATATATATATATATATATATATATATATATATATATATATATATATATATAATCTAAACCTTTCTACCTAACGGTGTAAGGTGATATAATTTTATTTAATTATTAAAAATTATTTTTAAAATCGGTGCTTTTGCGAACGGCCGAATTTTGCAAATCGCCCGGCTCGCTTCAAATTCGCGCGCTCGGAAAATTTTTACGTAACTTGTATTAAATTTTGACAGAAAACAATTTAATAATATTACCATTACAATATACAGTCTGTTTACCACTGTATTTGTTTTTCTTAATAAACTTTTTTATGTAAAATCTCATTTCTGAAGAAATAATATTACAAAAATGATACATATAATAATATATGAAATATATAAATATTTTTAATTGTTTCACTGTTATATAAATATAATAATAATAATGTTACTTCTTATTATACAATATAAAATTTTTCTTCTTTTAGTGACTATCCGTTTTGGATGTTCGCCAACATCCAAAACGGATAGTCACTACAAGAAGAAAAAGTTGTATATGGTATAATAAGAAGTAACATTATTATTATTATATTTATATACCAATGAGAAAATTAAAAATATAGTTATATACATTTCAAAAGATGTAGATCTTTGAAACACACTCAGTGATCAAAAGATCCAAAGTTACTGGTTTAACGACCACTCGTACGAAATCAAACAAATGAAATAGAGAATGTGGAAATATCCCCTTACGAATAATTCATTATATATTTATAATATTTATAATATCACGTTATATATTTCATATATATGTATCAGTGGTAAACAGACTGTATATTATAATGGTAATATTATTAAATTGTTTTCTGTCAAAATTTAATACAAGTTACGTAAAAATTTTCCAAGCGCGCGGATTTGAAGCGAGCTTTTGTTTTCTGTCAAAATTTAATACAAGTTACGTAAAAATTTTCCAAGCGCGCGGATTTGAAGCGAGCCTGGGCGATTTGCAAATTTCGGCCGCTCGCAAAAGCACCGATTTTAAAAATAATTTTTAATAATTATATGTAATTATATTTTATAATAATTTTTATTTTAAGATAATATTAAGATATAATAAGTCTTTCTTTAGTCAATGACTGTATGTAAAATAATTTCTTAATTGTTATAAATAGAGGCACTACGAAATAAGAAAAAAAAAACAATTATCTCGGCTTCAGTTGGTTGTAGAAAATTTTTATTTTTTTATAAATCTTCGTTTCGTCTTCAGCAACTTTAATCTGTAAGTTAGAAACTCATAGGATGTACAGGGCCGCTTCAGCTCTAAATGTTTATAACGAAATTTGCCCCCTAATTTTCAAACCCAAAAATTATCTCCGCTTCAGTTGGTCGTAGAATTTTTTTATTTTCTTATAAATCTGCGTTTCGTCTTCAGCAACAATGATATGTAAGTTAAAAACTCATAGGATGTACAGGGCCGCTTCAGCTCTAAATGTTTATAACGAAATTTGCCCCCTTGTTTTCAAATCCAAAAATTAGAGATATAAAAATGTTTTACGCATTTATTTACATCAGAATATGAAAATATAACTGTTTAGAAGGAGATTGGATGTTTCACCAACTCTCTACGATTTTTTTTTCAAAAGTTATAGCCTTCGACATTTGACCTCTTGGGATAAACAATTTATAATATCTAAGCAACGAATTCGTTTATCTGGCTCTACAACTTTTTTTTATGTTTGGAATTGAAAGATCTTCATTCTAAAGCTTTAAAAAATATAAAAAAAAATGATTTGTACAATAAATAATGCAATTGTAAAGAACGGCCATTTTGGACTTTTCGCAGGCTGTTTTGCAATAACCAATAAACGGAATTAAACTTATCATAGCTCAAATTGTAGGTTTTTTAATTTACTACAACTTTCCATTAAAAAGTTTTTCTCTAAAATGAATATCCTAAGCTGCAAAATTAAAAATCTTTAAAAATGGCAAATTTAACAAATGAAAATCGCAATATAAAAAAAGCGCACAATATTTTTGGTTATATTTTAGTAGAAGTTATTCCTAGCATCGTCCTTTACAACACCTGATAGGTTTCAAAAATTCCTGAATTATATCACGTTTTTTCACCCACAGCCTGGGGTAATAATATAAATCCTATAATACTATAATGCATACCTTTTTTAATTGTTTTACTAACTGTCAGAAAAACAAATAATATGTATAGTAATTTTGTTTTGCCTAGCATGGCAAAGCGTGGCCTACAATCAAAAATTTCGGAAACTACCCGCATGTTTCTCGTTATTTTTTATTTGTCTCTACCGGCATATACGCTCAAACGGCCTTGTCCTATCACATGAAATCTCGCAATTTCCAAGGGCCTCGTTTTCACTATAATGATGGAAAACATTACTTCCATGCTTTTAAAAATAAATGTGTACTACAATAGGTACATAAGTGAACTGAAATTTATTGTTACTCGCATGTAACGGAAACATTTGAAGGCAACGCAAAGTCAGCTAATTCCAACTTTAATTTTCTGAAATTAACGTTGAAAACCATTATTTCTGCTTATCACACTGAGTGGGAGTAGATGTTGCAAATTGCTCTATTCTAATTATATATTCAGGTAGAATATTATGTAAGAAAGTGGTATTTGAGATAAATATGCTCGTAATTATTTTACGTTTATTATACAGGGGAGTCACTAGAGTTTTTGCTTACGGAAAAAATCAAACAAGATAGAACTTTTTGTAATTTCATTAAGAAATGTTTAATGAACAACACATCAAAAACTTCTACTTCAAAAGTAGGTGCTTAATTTTTATTAAACAAATGAACTGCGAAATTAGTTCTTTTATAAATATACCTATTTTTATAATAATAATAGTCTCCCGTTTTATACAACTGTGGCTTTGGAAGTATAGCCTACGGTATACAAGGAAGGTAACAGGGCCAGTGCTACGATTCAACCGCCTATTATTACCCCTGGTTTTACTTAAGGTACTCATTTTATTCAGACTGAGTCGACCTGGGGCCTATAAACATTTTAAAAATGTCTAGTTGTTCTTGCCGGCGGTAGGATTGAACTCCGGACCACCGACACGCGAGCTAAGCACACTACCACTTAGCTACGCCGGCCCTAAACTACTTATTTTTAAGCAAGTGTTTATACATGTCGAAGTCCAGATATATATTTAACCTTCCGTTACTCGCGCCAACTTTTTGTGATCAAATACTCGCGCACGGTGCAGAAGACCGGGTCCAAAAATATGGGTCAGCAATATTTGAAAAATTTTTTTTTGCAAAATTGTCTACAATTATATTATTTAATGAATATATGATCATATAATTGTGTAAATATGCGTTTGTGTGAACATTATATTACTTTAACAAAAAGTAATTTTGTTAATCATCATCTTCATACGTTTCCTCGTCAGTCGATACTTCCTCAAATAATTTTAATAATCTTTGCTTCTCCTTCTCGTAATCCATATCTAAATATAAATAAACAAATATATAAACATTAAAAATAAGAAAAAGACCTTAAATTACCTGACTAATTAAAACTTACTACTTTTAATTACCTGACTAATTAATAGGTCTTGCCTAATAATAAAAGTACAATACTCTTTTTTACACTGCACGTGGACTTCACACACAGTTGACTGATGACTGAAGAGGTATATGCAGCAGCAATTGAAAATATGCACTACAATCAGAGTTACAGGCAGTTATTTAGAGGCCCGGCCTCATACACTGTGTGCGAGTAACGGAGGGTTAAATACAAAGGAGACACTGCATGTATAAAAGAATAAATACTCAAAAAACATAAAAATTTAGACGCTCCGTAATTTTTTAACATTATCTATAGAAAAATGTATTTGGATTTTAACAATAACTCGGCTAACCATTAACAATTTTGGATTTACCCACACATCGTTCGGACATCTTGGGTTTTAAAGCACCCTAATATATGTCTGTGTAGATATTGGCATTGAATCCGACCCGGGCCGACCGTCACATGTAACACCGTTGCCGTATCCTCTATTTTTTCATACTATCACGTTACAATTTTTTGTGATATATTTGTGCGTGAAATGTATCATTTTTGTGTATTTTAGGTATATTCTAATATGTTACGTATATATAGGTTTTTACTTGATTATTTTAAATCATTGTGACGTTTCACTTGCTAGAAACCTTGTAATATTGTGTACCTAATGTGTTAAAAGTAAGTAGTTTTGAAACACCAATTAAGTAAAGTTTATTATGTTGTTGTTTTCACCAATTTAAAAAAAAATGTGAAAACACTGAATTGTCCACGTCGGTCTGTCCATCCGTCCGTCTTGTCTGTCTGTTTGCAAACTCAACTCCTTCGTCATTATACCAGGTAGAATGACAAATGAGGTGTCAAATGAAAGCTTATCCAAGGATGGTACGAAAGGTGAGAAATTTAACCTAAGCTGTCTGTCCGTCTGTCTGTCCGTCTGTCTGTCCGACCGCGTATATGATTCCTTCGTCACTGTACCAGGTAGAATGACAAATGAGGTGTCAAATGAAAGCTTATAATCCAAGGATGGTACTAAAGATGAGAAGTTTGACATAGGCTGTCTGTCCGCCTGTCCGTCCGACCTGGTATAGTGACGGAGGAGTTATATTCGCGGACAGACAGACAGACGGACAGACAACCTAGGTCTAATTTCTCACCTTTACTACTATCCTTGGATTATAAACTTTCAGTTGACACCTCATTTGTCATTCTACCTGGTATAGTGACGGATAAGTTATACTCGCGGTCGGACGGACAGACGGACAGACAGCCTATGTCAAATTTCTCACCTGAAGTACCATCCTTGGATTATAAGCTTTCATTTGACACCTCATTTGTCATTCTACCTGGTATAGTAACGGAGGAGTTATATTCGCGGTCAGACATACAGAGGACAGACAACCTAGGTCTAATTTCTTACCTTTAATACTATCCTTGGATTATAAGCTTTAATTTGACACCTCATTTATCATTATAACTAGTATAATGACGGAGAAGTAAATGTTATTATTCTATTATTCTTGTAGGTATATTTAACATTGATTAAAATTATGAAAGAAATATATAGAAAACAGCATGGCAACACTGTGGTGCACAAACATAAAAATGCAGCCACATTCAGCTGTGCCAGCTGTGCGTTACATAGGGTGCTTTAGAATCCAAGATGTTCCACCATTCTATAGGGAATTTCATAAGCTATAAGATTATGAGGGTTGCAATCTTTCTAGACCCTTCTGTTCAGAGAATTTTAATGATAAAAGGCTAAAAGACGCTCCATTTACGCTTATATCTCGCTTAATGTTTGAGCTACCTGAGTTGAAAAAAGCAAAATTTTCAGTAAAAAAACGCTAAATTTTTGTCTAAAATACTTTTCTCATAAATCCAATAGTTTTTGGGATGGTATTTAAATTGGTACTGAAGCGCAATACATGATGCCGTATCCTGTGAGCATCACAGCCTCTCCTACTCAATTCCTATCTTCACGTTCAAGTTGGTACACACCGGTAACCTGATCAACCCCACTGGAGATGGGTAACCAACCCCCAGTGGAAGGTGGGGTCAGGGCTGACGAAGAGGGGAGCCTTGGTCCTCCGATGAATGGCTAATGAAACAAACGGACGAATCTCACAACGACGAACTCAGCAACGAAAAATGGACATAATTATGGTTTTAAAATTTGGAACCTGGAATGTGCGAACCCTCTTAAAGGCAGGAGCTATGATAAGTGTGTCACAAGAAATTAAAAAATACGCAGTTGAAATATTGGCACTACAGGAAATCAAATTGAAGAGCCAGGGAGAAATTCGTAAGAATAAGTTTTCACTATACTACTCCGGAAATGAAATGAGACAAGGTGAAAGAGGACTAGGGTTTATAGTAACCAAAAGACTGCGAAAAGCCATTATCGCATTTACACCACTTTCGGAAAGAATTTGCACCATAAGACTCAAATGTAAACTGCATAACGTGACAATTAGTGTTGCCCAAAATCGGTCTTGGTCTTGCAGTCTTGGTCTTGTTCTTGCGTTTTTGCAACACCGGTTTGCCCGGTGTTGCAAAAACCAAGACCGGTTTTTTTACTTAAATTAATTGACACAAAAAGAATAATGTATGTAATTTATTTAATTCAAAATACATTCTACTGCTGTCAGAAAACGGAAATAAATGTTTATTGAACAAATAAACATTACTTTTCACTTAAATTCAATGTTCAAACTGCCACCCATCTGCCTCTTGGCAGTTTCAACATTGAATTTAAGCAAAAATCAATGTTTATTTGTTCCATAAACTTTTATTTCTGTTTTTTAACAGCAGTAAAATGTATTTTAAATTAAATAAATTACATACATTCTTCTTTTTGTGTCAATTAATTTAATTCAAAATTTTTTTTGATACCCTGTATAATTAATCATGTTAATGTTTATATTACTGAATAGGGAATTACATAACCTTTCAAATGAGCTAGCACTCGACCCCTATTCCGATTTAAAAAAATAGTCGATTACGTCATCACGCCCAAATGGATGACGTCACTAGTACGATATATATGTCAAAAAATCATAATTTAAAAATCTAATAACTTTTGCATTTTACATTTTTTTCTAATTCTGTAAATAAAGCAGTTTACAGGGGGGTCAAAATATAGTGAATAACCCTGTACCTTTTGCAAAAATTTTCTTTTATAGAAATATGAAGAGGACTATATTTTCTACGATTTATTTCCCAACATCATATGTCTATCACCCACCGTTTAGTGGGGGTGGGGCCCCAAAGTTGACAAGTTTTTAAAAAAGATGTTTAAAAAAATATTTTTCCCTAACTCTAATGGAAATTTAGAAGAAATCCTGCGGCAATTACTCACAAATAAGTGACTGATTTTTTGGTATAGGTTTCACTTAAGGGTAATTGCCCTTTTTCTAATTACAGGGTGTTACATTTTAAAAAACCCCTTTTTAAACCATCTGAACCGTTTATGATAGAGTAAAAAGACTTTCAGCGATTACACATGTACTGGTGCTACATTTACAAATTTGTATAATGCACAAAATCCAAATTTGGAATCCTTCACACACAATGCCCTTTATTAATATACTTTATATATCATTTTGTGCACGATATTATTACCCATGCATGGACACCAAAAGCGATTACCTAGTGCAACCCCTGTAGCAAAAAAAAAATAAGTAAAATGGGGGATTGAACAAAAAATTTTTTTTTGCTTTTTGATCCATATGGGCATATGCTTCATCAATAGTGTTTTTCAAAAATATGTATGATTATTGAAACATCCCTGCGGAAACTGCAGAAACTATCCTATCCCTTGGCGAGCATGTTTTTACGATTTTCTCATTACCTATGCATTCTTAAACTTATACAAGGCTAAAGACCACTATTTACTCTAAAAATTAGGTCCTATTCATTTTTTTCGTATAAGCAACCGTTACGGCACAGTGGCGCCGTAAACCTCAGATATGATTTGGCGGGCTCCAGTTTTTGTTTTTTTTTTCGCCACCTGTTCGTTTTATTGATAAATTACTTATGTAAAATAAAACAACACAATGTAACCTACAAATTATGATCTATGCACATTTTACATTATTTGCGCCCCAAAGTCACAGTGGTGGCCCAAAACCAATTTTTGCATATTTTCGCCACCTACACGCATTTTATTGCATTAATGCTACCTTAATAGCACAATATTCACCCTTACACGCCACCTACACGCATTTTATTGCATTAATGCTACCTTAATAGCACAATATTCACCCTTAAGTGGTCGCTAAGCAGTGGCGGATCCAGGTAGGGGTGATGGGGGCGATCACCCCCCTCTCAAACCAAGTGATATTATATTTAAAGATTACAAAAATATTCATTTATTTTTATAAAAATTTAGCCAATTGGCACCCCCCTCTAGACGATGCTGGATCCGCCACTGTCACTAAAGCGTAAAAAGTACGCCATTCTTATAAAATTAATAATATAATATAAGTATTTCTATAAAAATAAATGAGTATTTTTATAATCTTTAAATATAATATCACTTGGTTTGAGAGAGGGGGTGATCGCCCCCATCACCCCTCCCTGGATCCGTCACTGCTTAGCGACCACTTAAGGGTGAGTATTGTGCTACTAAGGTAGCATTAATGCAATAAAATGCGTGTAGGTGGCGAAAATATGCAAAAATTTATTTTGGGCTACCACTGTGCCTTTAGGGCGCAAAGAATGTAAAATGTGCCTAAGTCATATTTTTGTAGGTTACACGGTGTTGTTTTATTTTACATAAGTACTTTATTAATAAAACGAACAGGTGGCGAAAGCAAAAACAACAACTGGAGCCCGCAAAGCATATCTGAGGTTTACGGCGCCACTGTGCCGTAACGGTTGCTTATACGAAAAAAATGAATAGGACTTAATTTTGAGAGTAAATAGTGGTCTTTAACCTCGTATAAGTTTAAGAATGCATAGGTAATGACAAAATAGTAAAAACATGCTCGCCAAGGGATAGGGTAGTTTGTGCAATATATTTTCAAGGATAGGGGTGGTTTCCGCAGGGATGTTGCAATAACCATATATATTTTTGAAAAACACTATTGATGAAGCATATGCCCCTATGGATCAAAAAGCAAAAAAAAAGTTTTGTGTTTCAACCCCCCCATTTTATTTATTTTTTTGGCTACAGGGGTTGCACTAGAAAATCGCTTTTGGTGTCCATGCATGGGTAATAATAACGTGCATAAAATGATATATAAAGTATTTTAATAAAGGGCATTGTGTGTGAAGGATTCCAAGAAAATCACTTTCTTTATTAATTCTCCTTTTTTTCGGGTGGTTCCGGGGAAAAAATAGGGGTGCATTATACAAATTTGTAAATATCACCAGTACATGGGTAATCGCTGAAAGTCTTTTTACTCTAGCATAAACGGTTCAGATGGTATAAAAAGGGTTTTTTTTAAAATGTAACACCCAGTAATTAAAAAACGGGCAATTACCCTTATAGTGATACCCTACGTTAAACCTATACCAAAAAATCAGTCACTTATTTGTGAATAATTGCCGCAGGATTTCTTCTTAATTTCCATTACAGTTAGGAAAAAAATTTTTTTTTAAAGCATCTTTTTTAAAAACTTGTCAAATTTGGGGCCCCACCCTTACTAAACGGTGGGTGATAGACATATACTGTTGGGAAATAAATCGTAGAAAATATAGTCCTCTTCATATTTCTATAAAAGAAATTTTTTGCAAAAGGTATAGGAAGGGCTGCGTTCAGCAAAAACCACAAATTACCCCCTTTAAAGGGGGAAAAAGGGGGTTCCGGGCGAAATTTTTTAAGAAAAAGTTAGTCTCATAATCAGCACCCCTTGATATACCAGAAAAAAATAAAACCGGACTTGTGTCCATTCTGCAAGTTTCAAACTCTGTTTCGTACACTAAATATAATCTGTTTTTTTCATACAAACTTCATTCTAAAAGTCAGAGTTGTATCATCCTGGGATAAGTAGGTAATGAGCTTTATAATAAATTGATATTAATGATTATTACTTTCGTTCAACGTTGAACAGCAAACACTAATAACGTTTTTTAGTTTTTGGAATGCTACTTTTTATGTTGTTGAATTGTAGCTATTTCACATGCTTTTTTAATGATCGAAGGCGGGATATTTACTTAGTTTATTTCCCAAGGGACTTCTTTTACAACAGCTCTACAATTAATCATAATAAAAGCTACCTTATATCCCCATGGAGATAACGGCTACTTTCTCAGCTGAAATGTTAGATTGGATGTTTTTGAATTTTTTACTTTTATTGCATTTTTTAAATTACTTTCAATATAAAAAAGCTATAAAATAATAGTAATTATACAGGGTGTTTCATTGGGAAACGGAAATACTTAAATGGTGAATAGAAGTCACTGAGGCAGTTCTAAATATACTACATTTATTGCCTCACCGATCTTCATAACCGAGTTACAGGGTGCTTTATCGATTTTGCCAATTTCTTTCTGGACCCATAACTTTAGAATCTCCCAATATATTTTTTTGATATTTGGTATACATAAAATATGTCTCATTTAGAACCCAAACCATCCAACTGCTAATCACAAGAAAAATCCAGGTCCGGACTAAAAAAAATTATAAATTCTTTTTGACCTTGAAACAACACCATGTATATTGAAATTTTCAAAATCCGTTTGCATATTTGAAAAGAGGACAAAGAACTAAGTTAAATGGTTCGCTTCAATTTTTTGGCCAGACAATTTAATGACTTTAATTTTAAAATTATATTGAAATTTTTAAGAACTTTCGAAAAAGCGGGATTAAAAAGCAGGTATTATTAACTTTTAATAATAAATTATTTAAGTTAATGAACAAATCCTTATTTAATTTAAAAAATAATCAATACTTATTTACTACCTACATTAGAATAGAGCCATTTACTAATCACAAGAAAAATCCAGGAAAAATCCTGGTCCGAATTAACAAAAATACATATAGTAATTGTGACCTTGAACCAACACCATGTATATTGAAATTTTCAAAATCCGTTTGCACATTTGAAATGAGCACAAAATACTGAGTTTATAGGTTCACTTTAATTTTTTGCGCAGAAAATTTAATTACTTTAATTTTAAAATTAAATCTATTGAATCTTTTTAGAACTCTAAGATTAAAAAGCAGGTATTATTAACTTTTAGTAAAATTATTTTAAAGTTAATGACGAAATACTCATTTTAAAAATAATCAACATTTATTTACTACTTCGAAACTACCCACATAATAATGTATTCCGTATGTGTATATTCAAATCCGTATTTATCGTCCAGCAGGTTTGAAGAATAATATAAGTCTAGGGGAGACCGGGGCATACAGGACCACCGAGGCATATAAGAACATTGACAGATATGATACGATTAATTTGAATTTCGCATTGAATGTGTTACTGAAGGTTGGCAACTGTAAACCGTGCTTCAATCATTGACATATTAAGCCTAGACTCGGCATACTCACCAAAAAAGCGTAACGCGGAAACAGCATAGAAACAGTCGATCGGTGGTCTATCTATCTCTTTTAACCAAACGAGCCCGCGCATGTGACTGACAAAGATGGCTAGACCACTCAATCCTATGTCGACGTTACACCCCGATGCTGAGTGACATATTCCTAGCCAAGTCTATCCTCTTTACATGTCTCTGGCTTCAATACAGGGTCAGTGGACGCAGATAATCTTCTTCTTCTTCTTCTTCGTCTAGCCATTTACGTCCACATCTGAACATAAGCCTCTTCAAGTCTTCCTTTCCATTGTTTTTTGTTGTACGCTACTTGTAGCCAATTTTTCCCGGCAGTTCGTTTCAGATCATCTGTCCATCTCATAGGAGGTCTGCCTCTGGGTCTTTTGTGTTCGTATGGTCTCCAGGTTAGAATTGTTCTGTGCCATTTGTTAAGATCGCTCCTAGCTACATGTCCAGCGTATTCCCATTTCAATTTTAGTGATTTTTGTACCACATCGGTGACTTTGGTTTTCTGTCTTATCCATGTGTTTGTTTTTCTGTCCTTAAGTGATATGCCAAGCATTGCTCTTTCCATCGCGTGTTGAGTGACTCTGAGTATGTTCATATTCTTTTTTGTGATTGTCCATGTTTGTGCCCCATATGTTAATATCGGAATAATGCATGCATCAAAAACTTTAGATCTAAGATGTAGTTGAATTTGCTGATTTCTGAGTATATAGTTCAGTTTGCCGAATGCTGCCCATGCTAACTTTCTTCTTCTTTTTATTTCTTCCGTTTGAATTTCCCTATTTAGTATTATTTTTTGTCCTAAGTATATATATTCTTCAACTTTTTCTATAACTTTGTTGTTTATTATTGTCATCGTTTCTTCGGAGTGCATGACTTTTGTTTTGTTTAAATTCATTTTCAGTCCTATTTTAGAAGATTCTGTGTGTAGTTCTGAAAGCATGGTTTGCAGTTCTTGTAGGTCAGTAGCTATCAGGATTATGTCATCCGCAAATCGTAGATTACTGAGATAGCGGCCATTGATGTTTATTCCCTTATATTTCCAATTTAGATTTTTAAAAACGTCCTCCAAAACTAAGGTGAACAGTTTGGGTGATAGAGTGTCTCCCTGTTTGACTCCCCTGTTTAATGGTACAGGGTTCGTGTATTCATTTTCATTTAGGTAGTATGTAGCTGTAGCTTGGTTCATAGTTTCTTTTATTAAGTTAATATATCTGCTGTCTATTCTACAATTTTGCATTGCGTTTATTACGGCCGTGTGTTCTATAGTGTCGAAAGCTTTTTCGTAGTCTACAAATGCTATACAAACTGGAAACTTGTATTCGTTACATTTTTCTATTAATATTTTTGTGGTTAACAGGTGATCGGAAGTTGAATAGCCTTTTCTAAAACCTGCCTGTTCATATGGTTGGTATTCATCTAATTTTCTTGTTAGATAATTTGTTAGATAATACAGAGTGTCAATTTTATAAGATAATTTGATAATTTAAGGTAAGTTTTCTAATTTGTACTAAACTTTTATGGTATATGACTACAAAATAGAGCATGCAAAAACCCGCTACAGGGGACCGGTCCTGCATCGATAACTATAATGTTGTATTCAACGTGTGCTCCGAATATTTTTAATATTAACAAAGTTTAAAATAAGTTATAAATTGTGAATCTCAGTGATATATTGAAATAAACTGTAAGTGTACAAACTCTTTATATAATATCCAGTTAAATTAGCATTAAAGTCAGCAAATTGCAAATATTTGTTATTGTTGTCAATAAACAAATCCAGTTTTACCAGCAAAATAACCGCTTTTAGTAAAGACCGATACACCTGTTTTAGCAGGTGTACAGGGTCGGACTTACTTTTCACTTAACGTTTATCGAAATGGATTCAAACATGGAATCACACAACAGTTCTACAATACAAGACCATCAAAGTCAAATAAACGCATCACAGTCATACTCTTTGGCAGCGTCGAGAGTGCAATTTCCTTTAAAGTCCCAAGCAATTATCTTTAGTGCCTTAGAAAACATCAAACTTCAAGACTACCTTCTCCCACTTGGAAATGTAATTCAACCGAAAAATATAATCTTCTCTTCTAGATTATCTAATAATCGCATATGTATGTATTTATCCAATAAACAAATAGTGGATGATTTTATGAATAATCATGGTCAAATAGAAATACAAGGTGAAATTGTCAGAGCAAGAAGGTTAGTTACACCAGCGGAACGACTTGTACTCTCCGGCGTATGTCCTTCAATACCACACGACTTGCTAATCAATGAGTTACAAAAAATCGGCATAGTTCCTGTCTCCCCCATGACATTTCTCAAAATTAGTGCTTCTATGCCTGAGTACAATCACATCCTTAGTTTTCGAAGACAAATCTATATCAGTCCTCACAGTCTAACACTACCAGAGTCATTTACTCTTGTTTTTGACAACACGATATATAGAATATTCATTTCTCAAGACAGTTTAGTTTGCTTTAGATGCAAGAAGCCAGGTCACATTGCATCACAATGCTCCGAACCACTAGCTCAACTAAACCACAACCAAAACAATGAAGCGTCAGTATCCAGCGCAACAAATATATCTTTGCAAGCACCCAATGATACAAACCCTTCTCAGTGTGAACAAATGTCTATTTCTAATGTCCCGGAGATACCGAGCCAAGTAGATGCATTAAATAAGGACAGTCACATAAATAATCAACCAAAACGTAACTTTGATGAAATTATTTCACCTGAAGCAGATCCATCTTCAAAAAAATGTAACATTTTTCCACCACCCAAAGTCCAAGCAAAATTTAAAAAACCTAAAATTAGTTCAGCAAGCACTTCTGAATGCTCATTTTCTCTCTTACTTGACCCTGCTAAAAACTTCATAGAAAATCCCCCTCTACCTTTCCCTCTAAACTTTGATCAACTTAACGCGCTCCTAACGAATATCACTGGATCAACAGATCCTATAACCACAATTCAAGAATATACCACAGACCTATCAGCTTTGTCCCATATGCTCAGCCGAGTTTACCCCCATTTAAAGGAAAGATCCATAAAACGAAAATTTACGTCCATAAAGAAAAAAATCAATAGTTATCTTGGCAGTGAGGCATCGGACTGGGAAAGTGACACATCTCAATTAAGCCAACATTAATATTCAAGTTTCTACTTCAAAATAATATTCATGGATTTTCTTCATCGCCTTGCTATGCTCCTACATCTTTCTATGAATTCCAGCATCTATACTGCAGAGCTCTTTGGTTTGTTTAAAGCCATCAAACATATATATATTAAAAACCTCTCTTGTTGTCCAGTCCTTTACGACTCTCTTAGCACAGTCAAAGCTATGCAAAATATATACCATAAACACCCCAATGAGAAAAGAACCAAGGCCGAACTAATGGAAGCTCAAGAAAGTTTCAGAAGAATCCACTTCCTGTGGATACCATCCCACATAGGCATAGAAGGAAATATGAACAAGCAGATAATAGTGCGCGTAACGCTATCACTAATGATGCATCAGAAAGAGAGTGTTGCTAGCGATCTAAAAGTTCATTTCAAAAATAAAGTGTTAGTGCGTGGAATCCAATTATTGTTCCAAAGGTTTAATTGTCTACAAATTGTAATTCATTTTTACCAATTTTCGATTTAATATTGTTACAAATGTTACAGAAATGTCGCTAATAACCTTCGGGTGGATGCAACTTTGCCTAAAAAAAAAAAACCCGCTGCTTTAAATATCTGCAAGTACACATCTCTCGCCTTCATGTCACGCATTTTAATCGTAAATTTAACTAATATTTTGTTGAGTTGATGCTTGATAATGTTTTTCGTGTGAAATAAGGCAATGAGGACACCTACGTTGGGGCATATAGGACCGCTGCCTGGACCTATATGCCCCTGTCTCTCTCTCTTGTCGTTTTTCCATTATTGAGGATAGTGATTTATTCCAATATTCCAATTGGTTAATGTACGATACCTTTTCAGATGCGGAATTACAAGGGAAAAGTCTTCGCCCAAATGGAACAAAGCTACAGCAAACGAGACTACCATCGCTGTTCAGAATGGCATGAGTTTGAGAGCTTCAGCTGAAAAATTCAAGATTTCAAAAACAGCTTGATACGAGGCTTAAAATTAGTAAGGGCTAACAACGGTTCCATTCAAGGACCCTCCCGGTGCAGTTTTAAGCCTGTTTTTAGTGAAGAAGATAAAATTATAGTAAAACATCTTTTCGATATGCAAAATAGATTTTACGGACTTACACCACTTGATGTCTGTAGAATTGTTTTTGATTTAGCTGAAAGCTAAGAAACTTGCATCTAGGAAGATTTGTCTACGTCAGCATTACAACAACCTGAAATAATTCACTCTCTTAGATCTGCCAGTCCAAATCAGCAATTGTCTGCAGCTTCAATCGGTAGATCTAATAATTATTGTCCTCAACCTGGTACCAGTAAGAGTAAGCAGGCTTTCACAGACATTCTTCAACTGCTGTCTCCAAAACCCAGCGAATATAATAAGAAGCACAAAACCAATACCTACTAAAATGGAGATATCGAAAATTTTGACAAGCACCCCAAATAAAGATGATCTTGAGAAACAAAAGCTAATTAGAAAAATTAGGGGCAAAATAACAAAACCAAAACCATACAAAGAATTGCAGAACCACGTTCAAATTTTGAAGCTTATGCCAAATAAAAAACAACCAGTGAAGGATTGCAGAGACAGTAGTGACGGTTCAGATTAGGACTCTATATATCAGGGGTGGCCAAGCTCCTTGATAATCGAGCCATTTTTCAAAATTTGAAACTTTTCGCGAGCCGCAATTATACAATTATTTAAAAAGTGTAAAAAGTATTTTAATTTTTCTCATACTGTTCGGGCTAAACGAACTTTAAAGTGAAATAAAATGGTTCACATCGTTGTTTCAAATATGCAAATAATTCTACAAGCAGCCTTTACTAATTCAGAGAACCTCAATTCTTCATCATCCTTCCATTTTGTTCTGGGACGGCCTACTGATCTTCTACCGTCTTGTAACGGTTACCCGTTGTCCTTCAATAATTTGGCTTCGCCCGTCTATGGCGACTGAGCAACCAACAGAGGTCGCTCCTCGGACTTGCTTTGCGCTACGCAAAAATCGTTAGCGAATGTGAAAAGGGAGATGTGAGTTTATCTTTACCTTTACCTGAAGTGAGTTTAGCTTTATCTTTACCTTGAGTTTATCTCATACCTTTACCTTGATGAGTTTATCTCCTATCTATATCTTGATTGAATGTATATCTTATCTTTATCTTGATTATTATAAAGTCCTAAAAATCTGTCCTTCACTGTTCTTGTCGTGAGTAAAGAATTGGACCACGTCAATAGTGCAGTTTAGGTATTACAGTTAGGATCTTTATTATCTTTTACCTTGTGCATACCACAAGTAGATGTGGGCTTGCAATTATCTTTTTATACTTTTAGCATACCCTATACCATGAGTATAGTGGGCTTGCTAGTATCTTTATCTAGCTTGTGTCTTCCTACCGTTATGAGAGCGAGTCGATGTTATGGATTATCGCTTACCTTGAGTTTTAGATGTTGTTGATATCCGGAACCATATCATATATGTTTAGGTTTGTAGTAATGTAGTTTTAACTGGTCCTAATAAATTAGTTCCTCATTGAATTCTGGGGTGATTAATAGAATTTGTTCGCTCTAGTGTCAATGTTGGGTAAAGTTAATAGGATGCGTTTAGGTTAATTGTTGTGTATGGTTCTTAGTTATATTGTGTTAGGGGTTGTTAATACACACCTGTAATTTACACACCCATGATTAAAACAAAATAATCATGGGTTTACTAACACTTGAGAATGTAGAGAGTAAGTAGTGTTAAGAGTTGACTTACTCTATAAGGTTGTATAATTATATTTAGAATGTAAGTGATTAACACGCAATTGTTTTTTTCCTCTCAATCTCTAGTTTTACTAAATTAAAGTAAATTATCGCGTTGAATAACTTATATCGGTCAGTTACGTATGTCGGTCAGTTACATATCCCTTCTATGTTCTATACTTTCTGCAAACATGATTAAATATATCTCGCGTGGCCTCTATACTGGCTGTATTACTTCGTCTCGGTTTTTGTTCCGTCTACTCCGCAAATACTATGACTGTTGAGCTTACCATCATTATGTTTTTATACCACAACGTTACTCCTTTACCGTGTCCATCACCAGGTTCGCCCTAGCGTCAGTCCGTTCTGGAAATTAAAAAAAAAGGAAACTTCTAGAAGTTTTCCTTTTTTTTGTTTGAGATGAGGGAGAATGTAACGGTTACCGGTTGCCCTTCAATAATTTGGCTTCGCCCGCCTATGGCGACTGAGCAACCAACAGAGGTCGCTCCTCGGACTTGCTTTGCGCTACGCAAAAATCCTAAGCGAGAAACTGGAGTGTGGTCAGTATACTCGCTTACGATTTTTGCGTAGCGCAAAGCAAATCCGACGAGCGACCTCTGTTGGTTGCTCAGTCGCCATAGGCGGGCAAAGCCAAATTATTGAAGGGCAACGGGTAACCGTTACAGTCTCTCATAAAACACTGTCTTTAACACTCTGTCTTCCTCTGATCTTACCACATGACCTGCCCATCTTATCTTAACTTTTATATATCTCTTACGAATCTTACGATGTTTTCAGTACCATACAGTCACCAATTCAGCTTTGCGGCGCCTTCTCCACTCTTCTGTCAATTCATCTCTTTGAGGGCCAAATATCATTCTGAGAACTTTCCTTTCAAACAGCAGCTGCTTATTTTTTCCCGCTGATGTAGAGTGTATGTTTCACTTCCATATGTAACAATTGGGCAAATAATTGACATACAGTCTTAATTTAGATTGCCTTTTTATCAGCTTAGATTTTAATAATGATGATAGAGGGAGTATGATGCTCTCTTACACGCAATTGTTCTTTCTGAGATCTCTTTTTATATGTGGTGTCATCTGTGATTACTACCCCTAGATATTTAAACTGTTTTACTACTTCGAAGTTGTGGTCATTAATAGTTATGCTCTGCCTAACTCTTGGTCTTGAATTTTTGGTTACTTTCATGTTTTTCGTCTTCTCTCGCGTCTCTTGTAGAATGAGCGACTGCACCAAGATCATCAGTAAATAATAACAATAGTTTTGATCCTCGCTTTGGAAATCCCCCTGTGAGCTCAGATGATGTGTGTGCTATCGGATTTCTTGACTGTGGACTTAATCCATTAGCCGAACCAAATTTGTTTACTAACTAAAATCTTATGAGATATCTGTTATACTCTCATTATATTTTTGAATATGAATGACCTATTTGATAATAATGATTTACAAATATAAGTACTTATTATTTTAATGATAGCTTCTTTCATTTTTTTTTATTTTATATATATATGTATATACACATATATTTTTTTTTATTATTATTTCTTTTTCT
This sequence comes from Diabrotica virgifera virgifera, assembly GCF_917563875.1. Classification (NCBI taxonomy): domain Eukaryota; kingdom Metazoa; phylum Arthropoda; class Insecta; order Coleoptera; family Chrysomelidae; genus Diabrotica; species Diabrotica virgifera. The sequence continues at coordinate 142,412,030 of NC_065450.1, forward strand.
TTTTTTTTTCTTTTTTCTTTTTTTTTATTTTAATTTATTTTTTTTTATTTATTTATATTTTTTTTTTATTTTTTTATTTATTTATTATGTGTTTTTTTTTCTTTTTTTTCCTAACCTAAGGATTATTAACTGGGATACATAAGTGCTCAGGGGTCTTTCAGAGCAAAATCAAACAAGACCAGACCACGGAAAGGAGGGTTAACAAATGGGGTAAACAAAGGTAACTTATATATATAATTTCACAATTTTAGTTTTATATTATTAATGTGTTTAATTAGGATCTCGTAGATACTTTTATCTTTTGTAGCAATCAGTGTTTGTAAACTAAAAGGTTTTCTTATGTGTTGTTTAGTATGAATTTGATTTATAAAATGTTCTACTTCTTTCTCTTTTAGTTTGCAATCTAATATCATATGTTCTGCGGATCCTAATTCTCCACATTCACAACAGTTTGTGTCAGACAATCCTATTTTATATTTATGTTCTGGAACTAAGGAGTGACCAAACCTAAGTCTACATATATATGATATGAGGACCTTGTTGCCTTGATAATCACTAAACCAGCCTTTAGATGGAATATCTGTTTGAATACTTTTATAATACAGTCCCTTTTTGGAGTTGGTATACCATTCTTTCCAGTTATTCATTTTGTTGTTATTAATATAAGCATATGCGTCATTTAGTGTTAGCTTATATTCACAGTTAGTTTCTAGTTCTGTAGCACTCTTTGCTAGTTTGTCTACAATTTCATTGTGTTTTAAATTGCAATGAGCTTTTATCCAGCAGAAAGATATTTCTTTGCCTTTGGCTTTGAGTTCAATAAAGTTTCTTATTATTTCTATAATGATATGATTGTTATGTCCTGTCCACTTTTCCAATTTACTTAGAGCACTTTTGCTATCTGACAGTATTACGAATCTATTGTTGTTATTGTTGATCGTGGCTATGTATTGCATTGCTTTCAATATTGCTATTAGTTCGCCTATAAATACCGTGGTATCTTCATCCAGTCCTATTCCTTCTTTGTACTGTGTTTTAGGGTCCCATATGGCAGCAGCAACTTTAGAGTTAATCTTTGAGGCATCTGTATAAATTTGGTAATACTGTGGGCATAGTGTTTCTATATCTGCATTAAACATAGAGTTCCTTAAATTCGCTGGAAAGTTCGAATAATCTTTCATGTAAATTGGCTGTATATTAGGAGTGCTATTTAGATATATTTGAAATGTGGGTGATATTTTTGATGTGTATAATTTATTTTTAAATTGGCGCAAGTTGTTATATGTTTCAGCAAGTAGTAAAGAAGGTTTTTTCTTCCAGTATTCACTCGTTAGGTCATGTATAAAAAGTTTTTGACACTTATCCCCTATTAAACTCTCTTTAGCAATACTTTTAAGTATAAACTTTTCGCATAGAGTTTTTCTTCTTAGGTATAGTGGTGGTTCATTACACTCTATACTTAAATTTGACAATGGGGTGCTTATGAGAGCTCCGATAGATAATCGAAGGCATTTATTTAATAACACGTCTACTTTTTTAAGATGAGTTTTGGCTGCCTGATTATAAAATATGCATCCATAATCTAAAATAGATCTTATGTATGATCTGTACATTATTAATGAAATATTGGCATCTGCTCCCCAAGTTATGTGACTTACTGCTCGTAATGCATTATAACCTTTTTCAGCTCTTGTCACAATGTATTCAATATGGTCTTTCCAGCTCAGTTTTCTATCTAATATCATCCCCAAATACTTAATTTTAGGTTGAACTTTGAACTGGACGTTTTGTATTTTTACTAGTTCGGGAAGTTTTTGCTTTCTGGAGAATATGCAAATTTGTGTTTTATTTAAAGATATTGTTAAATTTAAGTGATACAAGTCTTCAAGTAAACAACTGTATACTTCATTTATTATTTTGCAGCCCTTTTCTATCTCGTTTTGGTCTACGTAAATACATATGTCATCTGCAAACTGTAATATTTTACCTTGGGTACTATTTGATATGCTTTTACCTATATCCGAAGTATAAATAGCATATAATATTGGGCTTAGAATACTTCCTTGAGGTATCCCAATGTTTGATATTCTGGGACCTAATAGTTTATTCCCAATTTGGATATACAAGATTCTATTACTGTAAAGTTTATAAATTCTCCAGCATAGTATATCTGGGATTCCCATTTTCTTCATTTGGTGATACAGGCTTACCAGATTAACATTGTCATATGCATTTTCGACGTCTATAAATGTAGCTACAACTGACTTATTAGTAGAAAATGAGTTGTAAACATCTAGTACCAAGTGTGATAAGTTTTCCATTGTTGAACATGATTTTCGGAATCCAAATTGTGTTGGAGAGAGTCGAGAATTTTTCTCCAGCCAAAATTCTAATCTTTGTTTAATTATTCTCTCCAATGTTTTCAAGATACATGACGATAGCGAAATGCCTCTGTATGAATCAGGACAATTTGCGGGTTTGTATTGCTTGAGAATTGGGACTATAATATATTCTTTCCATGAGTTTGGAACTTCCATGCTTGTCCATATGCGGTTTATTATATTTAGTAGTTGTATTTTTCTTTGGATAGGCAAATTATATAGCATACTATAGTGAATACTGTCCTTTCCTGGAGCTGAGTTGTTATTGTTTTTTAAACAATTTTTAAGCTCTTCCAAATTAAATAATTCTGTTAGAAATTTACTGTCTTCAGTGATTGTACTGTTCGTTGTACATGTAATTTCTTCCTCTAGGACCCAAGGTCTGGCAATTTTGTTAAAGAATAGTTCGATCCATTCATTTTCAACTATTGGATTTTTAGGTGGATTATAGGCGTTTTTTAATTTTCTAATCTCACTCCATATTTTACCTATTGGTGTATTTTTGTTCAAACTATTACATACATTTTTCCATGAGGCTCTTTTACTATTTAAAATAATTCTTTTTTTATGTGCTTCTGCTTGCTGATATTTTAAGTAATTTTCGTGATTAGATATTCTTTTAAATTGTAAAAAGGCCTCTTTTTGTAGTCTAATAGCCTCCCTACATTCATTATTCCACCATGGTTTATTAAATTTTGCATTGGTCACTTTTCTCTTCTCTGGAATGCTAATTTTACTAGCATCATTTATAGAATCATAAAACATTTGATATTCTTGTTCTGTATTTTGTCCTATATTGTCTTTTTGTTTATTGCTTAACAAGTAAGAGAAAACTGTCCAATCCGCTTTTTTAATATCCCATTTAATTCTATTTCTAATTATATCATTATTATCAAAACAGGTATTTACATTACTATCATGTGCAAATTCGATAACTACTGGATAGTGGTCTGAACCCAGACTCATATTTTCTGTGCGCCAAGAGCATTTATAATAGATATCTCTTGAGCAAATTGTTAGATCTATAGCTGACTTATTTTTATTCATGGACCTCCGAATTAATGTTTCCGAACCGTCATTTAAGAAATTAAGTCCACATTCTTCCATAGCTTCAAAAAGATTTATCCCTTCGCGATCAGTTTCATCACATCCCCATATTTTATTATGGCAATTGAAGTCTCCCCCCACTAAAAATGGTTTGTTTAAACTATTAAAGAACCTGACCCACTCATTTTTCGATATACCTAGTTTAGGTTTTGCATATAGAGAATATAGATTTAAAATATTTTGATTTAAAATGACTTGTACTGCAACACACATTACATTATTTATTTTATAAAAATCTAATTTATTCTAAAAATGTATGTTTTTATTTAATAATATTGCGACCCCTCCAAAACCTTGCGGTCTATCTTCGCGAAATATATTATATCGAGAAAAATTTATGTTTGTGTTTGGTTTCAACCAAGTTTCACTCAATAATATAGCCAAAAATTTATTTTCAAATATATATTTTTCGAAATGTCCCTTATTGTGTATTATCGATCGTGAATTCCACTGTAAGATTTTTTTACTTGTTAGATCCATTTAAAATTTTTTCTAGACTATCTTTAAATTCTTCCATAATTTGTTTATTTTCTGTCGGCAAAAGTTTTTTACCTAATATATTTTTAAATATTGTTAATATATTTTCACTAAGATTTTTGTTTGTTGTTTGGTTATTTTGTGTTACCTGTTTGTGATACATTGGAATATTCTTAGGAATTGGTAGAGGCGGGTACGCAGAGGTGCTAGGATTGTTTAAAATATTTTCATGTTCTTCCGAATATGGGTAAACCGATTTATTTTGAGTGGCTTCGCTCCATTTTCTTTTTGTTGTTATTGTATATTTATTTCCTGCATTTGATGTTTTTAAGGCTGAGGTATAACTATTACTGTATTTTAATTTTGCTTCTTCAAATGCCATATTTTCGTTTACCATAAGATATTTGATAGCCTTTTGTTTCTCAAACTCAGGACATTTTGCTCGGTCCAGTGCTGAGTGTTTTCCAAAACAGAATAAACAAGTAGGCTCTGTTAACTCACATGCTTCAGATTCATGCTCCTGTCCACATTGTCCGCATCTTTTTTTCCCTCTACATTGACCCGTGACGTGGCCATACCTTAAACAATTTAGGCATTGTATTACTCTCGGTATATAGGTTTCGACTTGATATATCATTCTCTCAATGATAACTTCTTTTGGTATCATTTGTCCTCTAAAAGTCACCACTATCGTACCCGTCTCTATCAGCTCGTTGTTTGATTTTCTTTTCATTCTTTTTACACTTAATACCTTAAAATTACCATATTTACAAACAATAATGTCCTTTAATTCGTTTTCTGAGATACCTTTATCGACCCCTTTAATTACTCCACTTTTTTGTACCATAAAATACAATGATATACCATATCATACCATAAAATGATATTTTACTTATTACCTATTCTAAGACCAAATTAAAATGGCAACGATGATAAGGGGTCTCCTTGTCTAAGTCTAATGTTACAGTCTTTTATATGTTTTGTTGTCAATAATTTAAGACAGTTTAAAACACAACAATTAAAAATGATTCAGGTACATTTATTGAGAGCCACAAATAATCCTTCAAAGAGCTACAATTTGGCAAACCCTGCTATATATTGCAATGAAGCTTATAGTCAGAACATGAAAGAAGAGGGCTGGATAAAGTGTCAGCAATGCAATAAATGGGCACATGATGCATGTACTGGTGTGGAAGAATACGAAGATATGTTTCTATGCGAATTTTGCAAATACTAACTGATGTCTTGGCATAATGGGATATACAGGACTGGATGCCATTTTCACTTTAAGTTGTAGTTTTTTTTAAACGTGTTACTTTCTTTGCATTTTTTGTTAAGCATTATAATAAAGAATGTTATTCAAACCTATGGTTAGGGTGGTGTTCTCATTACTATGTAATTAAAGGCTATAGCGGGATAAGATGGTCAAAAATGCCCCGCACCGATCAGCCCCGGTACTTATGTTTTCGATAAAGGATATAAAATTTTGCTCTCATGCAAATTTTTAGCTTCCTAGAGGTCCTAAAACGTCTTAAATCGAGAAAAGAAGAATTTTTAGGTTTTATTTTTTTGTGAGCGCAACTTTACTTTAAAAAATCTGAAAAAATTCAAGAGGTTGTATCTTTCGAATACAAAACAACCTAATTTTTTTCAGATTTTTGTAATGAAAAATGAATCCAGGAAAAAATTTTTAAATTTTCAAAATATTTTTAGGTTTTGATAATATGATTTGGCCAACTTTTAAATAGTATTTTTTTGAGTACTTTTTGCCGTTCTTTTAAATGGCAGAGGCAGAATTTTTAATATCTCAGCGGAAAGACCGAAAAAATCGAAAAAACCGTTTTTGGCTGTCTCGAGATGCATCTCGGGACAGACAATTTTAGGATTTGTCCTGACTATAACAACTGAAAATGAACTAAAATTGTGAATTTTGTCATAAAATTTGGTATGTGGGGTTATAATAATATTTGGAACAACTTTTCCAAATAACTTTTATCGATATCTGTAACGCGAAGCAAATCGAATCGCATATCGAAAATTCACCCCGTTTGTGGATTCGCAGTAGGCCGCGTCTAAAATTTAAAGTTCAGTTGACTATTTAAAAATTGTGAACCATCACCCTATATGACTGTGCAAAATTTCAAATCTGTATATATTTTTATAGCCGAAACATTGGGGTGTCTGATTGTGCTGATTATTTTCCATGTTTTATTCCCTATATCTAAAGGCCATAATTTCGGAGTTATTGCTACATTTATTTAAAAAATCTTTTTAAACAAATTATAAAAATCATTTTTTTCGACCTGCGTAGACATTATTTTACGTTCTTTGGACCATTGGGAACAAAAAAGTTCTCTTGTAATTTTTCTCTAAAGTTAATCGTTTTCGAGTTATAAATAATTTAAAACTGAAAATAAATCGAATAATTACGATTTTCAAGGTTAAAAACACAAATCAAAAATATTATTTTTGAAACTGCCAAGTATAGAATCAAGCTAAAGCCTTATTTTATCAGTTACCAATAAGTAATTTGAGCTTGTTTCATTCTAAAATATTGTTTTTTAGTTGTTAATGCAGCTCGATCGCCCGTCGTCTCATAAGCGCTTCATTAACATTTATTAAAAAGCAATGTTTTAAAATAAAACGTGCCAAAAAATTTTATAGCGATCCCCAGGAAGAAGGGTTTGGGTACCCCGCAGTTTCAAAGTAATGTTTTTTATTTTTGTTTTTAAACCTTGAAAATCGTCATTATTCGAGTTTTTTAAGTTTTAAATTGTTTATAACTCGAAAACGATTAACTTTAGAGTAAAATTACAAAAGACCTTTTTTTGTTCCCAATGATCCAAAGAACGTAAAATAATTTCTACACGGGCCGAAAAAATTGATTTTTATAATTTCTTTTTTTTTTTTTAAATAAATGTAGCAATAACTCCGAAACTATGGCATTTAGGTATAGAGAATATAACATAAAAAATAATCAGTATATCTTAAGGACTTCGAAACGCAAAAAATATACAGGGTGTTCTATTTGAAATAAGAAAGTTCATTAGATTTCCAGAACAACGGAAAATCTGACAACAATGTAATTATCACTGTAATATCGGCTGCATTAGAAAACCCCTACCAACCAAAACCTATGAAAAACGTGCAAGTCGTTTCCGAGATACTTGAGGGTTTTTATACATAAAACTCACTCTATTTATTATAATAATTATAATAATATTATATTAATACGCATTAATTGGTTAAATATTTCAATGCAATCAATTTGAACTTTTTATGATAAAATTAGTGAATTAGTCAGTATTCTCATTGTATCTTTTGAATCTATAAAAAATACGACTATATTAGTTGCAATAAATTATCGAATTGATAAGATACAGTGTGTCGCATTTAAGATGAAGACATCCCTATCCCTATGTTTCGGCTATCAAAATATATACAGATTTGAAATTTTGCACAGTCATACAGGTTGATGGTTCGCAATTTTTAAAATAGTCAACTGAACTTTAAATTTTAAACGCGGCCTACTGCGAATCCACAAACAGGGTGAATTTTCGATATGCGATTCGATTTGCTTCGCGTTACAGATATCGATAAAGCTATTTGGAAAAGTTGTTCCAAATATTATTATAACCCTACATACCAAATTTTATGACAAAATTCACAATTTTAGTTTTTTTTCAAGATCCCAAATCCTAAAATTGGCTGTCCCGAGATGCATCTCGAGACAGCCAAAAACGGTTTTTTCGATTTTTTCGTTTTTTCCGCTCAGATATTAAAAATTCGGCCTCTGAGATTTAAAAGAAGGGCAAAAAGTACACAAAAAATACTATTTAAAAGTTAGCCAAATCATATTATCATAACCTAAAAATTTTTTGAAAATTTCAAAAATTTTTCCTGAGCTCATTTTTCAATACAAAAATCTGAAAAAAAATTAAGTTGTTTTGTATTCAAAAGATATAACTTTTTAAATTTTTTCAGATTTTTTAAAGTAAAATTGCGCTCACAAAAAATAAAACCTAAAAATTCTTCTTTTCTCGATTTAAGACGTTTTAGGACCTCTGGGAAGCTAAAAATTTGCATGAGGGCATAATTTTATATCCTTTATCGAAAACATATGTAGCGGGGCTGATCGGTGCGGGGGCATTTTTGACCATCTTATCCCGCTATAATAGCCTTTGTCATAAATATACAAGTAAAAACGTGTTAGGGGGTCCCTTCCGCCCCGGTCTCCCCTACTAGCTGTCTAGCTTATAGATGCTTTTATACAGGGTGTGCCAAAGAAAACACTCCACCTCGATATTTGGCAGTAGTTATTAGATTTTAAGGAAATGTCGAAATAGGTCGATTTTTATTTTTAAATTTAAATTTTTTGATATAAATATTGTATTTCATACTAATACTAATGACGTCATCTATCTGGGAGTGATGACGCAATCGATGAGTTTTTAAATAAAAAAATGGGTCGTGTGGTGGCTCAGAGAGAAAAAATGGTGGCTCAAAGAAATCAAAGTTCGAATAGAGAAAGCAAGAACAAAATTCAATAAAATGAGAAAGGTACTTTATGCAAGAGAACTGAAATTAGACTTGAGAGATAGGCTCGCAAGGTGTTATATTTTCTTGGCTCTGCTTTACAGGATAGAAGCATGGACACTTAACGCGTCGACTACTAAAAATTTGAAAGCATTTGAACTGTGGGTGTATAGAAGAATCCTGAAGATATCATGGACCGAACATGTAACAAACAACGAAGTCATGAGAAGAGTCAACAAATGACTGGAAATATTGGAAACCATCAAGACACGAAAGCTGCAATACATGGGGCATGTGATGCGTAATGAGAGATACAACATACTTTAATTAATTATACAGGGGAAAATCCAGGGCAAGAGAAGTGTAGGAAGAAGAAGAATCTCATGGTTGCGTAACTTAAGGGAATGGTACGGATGCGCATCAACCGAACTATTCAGAGCAGCAGCATCTAAAATCAGAAGAGCCATGATGATTGCCAACCTCCGTCGCGGAGATGGCACGTAAAGAAGAAGAAGGTGGCTCTTTTGAAAGGGTTTTCAATTTTATATTCAATAATATAAGCATTAATATCATTATTTATACAGGATGGCCAAAAAATAATTTTTGAATTAAATTAATTGACGGAAAAAAGAAGAATGTATGTAATTTATTTATCTCAAAATACATTCTATTGCTGTCAGACAATAGAAAAAAAAATGTTTATTTGGCAAATAAACATTGCTTTTCGCTAAAATTAAATTTTCAAACTGCCGAGAGGTAGGTGGGAGGCTGTTTGAGATTTAATTTAAGCGAAAGGAATGTATATTCCTGAAATAAACATTTTTTTTATTTTCTGACAGCAGGACAATGTATTTTGAATTAAATAAATTACATACATTCTTTTTGCGTCAATTAACTTAACACAAAAATTATTTTTTTGGTCACCCTGTATAAATAATGATATTAATGTTTATATTACTAAATAGAAAATTGAATATCCTTTCAAATGAGCTACCACATGACCCCTATTTCAATTAAAAAATCATCGATTACGTCATCACGCTCAGATGGATGACATCACTAGCATGAAATATATGCCAAAAACTTATATGCGACTTAAAAAATAAAAATCGACCTGTTTCGGCAGTTCCTTAAACTCTAATCACTACTGCCAAATATCGAGGTGGACTGTTTTCCTTGGTCCACCCTGTATAATATCAGCTTATAGACGTTTTTCTGTAAATATATGAGCGTGCAATAATATATAGGTACACAATATACAGGGACCAAAAATAGCTCAATTGAACCTAATTTACCTTAGTACAAATATGAACATAAAAAAAGTTCATCCCTTTGACGTTACACAAAATGAATATAGATTTTTTCCAATATATCGAAAACTACGAGTATTCGAGATTTTGTACTGAAAATGGGGATGTGGTATTCATATGGTAGGGATATCTTAAAAAAATAATAACAGTGAAATTTGTACACCCCATATACATTTTATGGGGGTTTTGTTACTTTAAGCCCCCCCAAACTTTTGTGTACGTTCCAATTAAATTATTACTGCGGTACTATTAGTTAAACACAATATTTTGTAAACTTTTTTGCCTCTTAATATTTTTTCGATAAAGCAGTTTTTATCGAGATGTGGCTTCTTTTTTAATATGTCTACATAAAAATTTTATGGAGGTTTTGTTCACTTAAACGCCGCAAATGTTTGTGTACGTTTCAATTTAATTATTATTGTGGTGCAATTAGTTAAACACAATGTTTTTAAAACTTTCTGGCCTCTTTGTATTTTTTCGATAAACGATTTTTTATCGAGATATTAACATCTTTCAAAATATACCTAAAAAATGTGAATTCACAATAAATTTTTATATTATTACCAGGTCTTATTATACCATGTCTTCTTACCATGTAAAAATTTGTGATGGATTTTAAAAATGTTCAAAATATCTCGATAAAAACTAAGTTATCGAAAAATTACAAGGAGAGAGAAAAGTTTTAAAAATATTTTGTTCAATATTTTGTTGTTTCACTAATAACCACAGTAATACTTTAGTTGAAACGTTCACAAATATTGGGGGGTTTAAGGGAACAAAACCCCCATAAAATTTTAATGGGGTGCAAAAATTTCAGTTTTATTCTTTTTAAGATGTACCTGCCATAAGATTGCCGCATGTCAATTTTCAATAAAAAATCTCTAATCTCTAATCAAATCACTTACGTGCATAGAAATCGGCCCACTTAAAAATTTGGTCATTTTTGATGTCTCATATTTCCTAAACCTGTTGGCCGATTTAAGTGATTTTTTAAACATGTTATAGCCTGATTCTTTAACAATATAACCATAATAAGATTGTTGCTAAACATGTAAATTTTCATTGTATACCGGGTGTATCAATCAAACTGTGTTTTTATCTCAAAATTCGCATCACAGTTCGCATGACAGTTGGCTTTATAAACGTATGTCCGCAAATGTTTCGTTTCCGAGATACGGGATGTTGAATTTTTTCTTACAAACTGACGATTTATTTTATTGCTTTATAACCGGTTGAGATATGCCAATGAAATTTGGTGGGTTTTAAGAAGTAGTTATTGCACATTTTTTGACATACAATTAAGAATTTAATATTCACCTTCAGCACGCATAAGTGAAATGTGAACGATATTACCCGTATGCACGCTAATGGTAAATATAAAATTCTTAATTTTATGTCGAAATATCCGCAATAACTATCTCTTAAAACCTACCAAATTTCATTTTCATATCTCAACTGGTTTTAAATCTAAATAATCTAATTTTATATCAAAATAAATAAATCGTCAGTTTGTAAGAAACAATTCAACATCCCATATCTCGGGAACGAAATATTTGCGGACTTACGTCTATAAAGCCAACTGTCATTATTTTTTCATGCAGAATTACCCCTTAAAGTTTGTCGCACTTATTTAAAAACACCGTGTATTGATGAAGAACGTGTCTAGTTGTTAAAGTACCTACCTTTTTTATTATCCAACATAGACGAATTAATCAACAAGCAGAATGTTAAGAAAATCTGAGGCTATAGTTGGGTTTTAATTTCAGTATTTTATAAATGCTAGAATATTCCACAGGGTGATGCGAACTTTGAGAAAAAAACACAGTTTGATTGGTACACCCGGTATACAATGAAAATTTACATGTTAAGCAACAATCTTATTACGGTGCTATTGCTAAAGAATCAGGCTATAACACGTTTAAAAAATCACTTAAATCGGCCAACAGATTTAGAAAATATGAGACATCAAAAATGACCAAATTTTTAAATGGGCCGATTTCTATGCACATAAATTTAGTTTTCGATATACCGGAATAACTCGATATTTATTTTGTAATTTCAAGGGACTATAACTTTTTTTTTGTGCACATTTTTGTACTAAGGTAAGTTAGGTTCAGTCGAACTATTTTTGCTCCTAGAATATGTGATTTAATTTATGACCTGAATTTTTGTTACACTCTGTATATAGGGTGAGGCAGATAACTGGCCTATTAGAAATATTTAGAGAACTAAAGGCAACAGAATCATGAAAATTGGATTGAAGGGGTTTTGAAGGGTGATCCATTTAATGAAAATGTTTTCATCAATTTGCCACTTCCGGTTATACCGGAAGTTGCTTAAAACTTCGTTTTTTTTTTAAATGGGATACCCTGTATATTTTTATATTTTTAGATTCTACTCGATGTCTTCTTTCTTAAAATATGCGATTTTGTAATGTTATACAGGGTAGTTTAAAAGCTAATTACGTTTGTTTTATTAATTTCGTAGCAAATTTCACACCCTGTAGAATTGTAGTAGTTGGATATCAAAAACTCTATTTATGTTAAAATGATTTTTAATATAGTCTACTATTATTAAAAATTATTAGTATAGATAAATGTTAAATTTTAGTATACAGGGTTGGTCGAAACTCGGAATGAGGATTTTCTGAATTTTCTTAAATGGAACACCCTGTATTTTAGTATTGCAATGAAAATACATTTTATGGTACCTTTTTATTTCTTAAGCATTCCCTATACCTAAATGTTTTAATTTGTGCTTAATTGTTAATCGCGCCAAGAATGTTAACTACGTAGGTATTTTGATAGCTCAACCATTATTGGCAATTTTAAAGATCAGTCTAGATTAATATGTATTTTTTCCAAAAAATTATTTGTGATTGAATATTTTCACGACCAACCTAATAAAATTTCACGTATTGTTTGTTGAAATTAATGTTTGGCTTAAATCACCAATAACTCACAAATTAAAGCCGTTAGGTATAGGGAATGCTTAAGAAATAAAAAAGTAGCATAAAATATCATTTTATTACAATAATAAAATATAGGGTGTTCCATTTAAGAAAACTCAGAAAATACTCTTTCCGAGTTTCGACCAACCCTGTATAGTACAAGTCAACGTTTAGCTATACTAACATTTTTTAACAATAGTAGACTATATTAAAATCATTTGAACATAAATAGAGTTTTTGATGTCAAACTACTACAATTTTACAGGGTGTGAATATTGCTAGGAAATTAAAAAAAAACGTAATTATCTTTTAAACTACCCTGTATAACATTACAAAATCTCATATTTTAAGAAAGAAGACATCCAGGAGAATCCAAAAATGTAAAAATATACAGGATGTTCCATTAAAAAAAAACGAAGTTATAAGAACTTCCGGTATAACCGGAAGTAGCAAATCGAATGAAAATATTTTTATTAAAGAGATCACTCTTCAAAACCCCTTCATTCCAATTTTCATGATTCTGTTTACTTTAGTTTTTGAGATATTTCTAATAGGACTTTTATCTGCCTCACCCTGTATATGGACCCCATAATATGTGTACATATAAAAACTTCTTATTTTTTTCTGAATTAATACTTTTTTCAGAGGTAACTTATCCGGTTATTCACCCGTGATTACTTTTAAAAGAAAAAACCGGGACAAAAACAACCGGAAAAACCAATTATTACGGACTAAAAAGACGGGTTTTAGGTTATAACTGACAGGTTTTTCCCATCCCTAGGCCAGGCAAACGACAGTTGTTTTGATTAGTATGGACGTCTATAACAAGGACCTATATGTGTCCTGCAGTCGATATTTTGGAGTTAATTAGTTATTGACAAATTGAGGTCAAAAACGGCCAATTTTCGTTATTTTAGTCTATCAGTAAAAAGTGAAGCATTTGAAAAAAATTTGAAAATAAGAAACACATTCATATAAAAACTATGTCTAGTGACTATTGGGACCGCTCAAGTTCGGAAAAGCGACACCTGGTTTCATAGCCCAGCAACTTTTTTCGCACTTTTAATTATATTGGCCAATTATATTAGTCCTGATTGCTGGACAATTGTCAAGGCCGTAGCAGAAAAAAAATTATAAGAAGAAAAATAAGATGAGGTTATGTTATTAAAAGGCAAACAATTATTGTATGTACATAGTAAATAAAATTAGTTATTAAAATGCAGTACTGCGAGCAAAATATAATTAATTAAATTTATTTTATATAATAATGGCATATCATATCAATATTGTGGAGCAACATATAATTTTTCTTCTTCAATGACAGTAGGTATGCAATATACGTCAATTTGACAATGTCAATTGACAATATGAATTATTTAAGAAAGTTGCAAGATTTCTCCGCTATTTGCGCACGATGGTTTCTCGCATCCCCTCCAAGTACTTGCACGCCGCGAATAATTCCAGTGTACTCGGCTTAACGATTCTAGAAAGGAACACACCTGCGACTTAAATATTTTGTGTTGGTAACATGTGACGTCACGTGCTAGGATGCGGATGACGTGCAACGGTATTTATATTGTACGGACTATATGTGGGTATATGAGTGTGTGGAAAAGTTACACCGATCTGAATTTTCTGTTCTGTGTTTCAAGAGCGGGTCGGGGCCGATTCAGAACCGGTATAGTTTGTGACTTTTGACCACCCATAAGCCAGCTATAGGACTGGGTAGGTACAAAACGGCATATTTTTTGGGGGTAAATATCTTCTAGATAGGGGTTCTAGGAGAGACAAGAAAACCACAATAAACCAAATTAATAACGTTGAGTTAAGATTTCAAATGGTGCCTACTTGGTTAGGATTAGAGATACACACGGCTCAGTACAGCCAAAAAACTGAAAAACTAAACTTTGAAAAATTTTTGTTTTTTGACAATTACTCAAAATTACAACCTACGAATTGCGCTAATAACTGATCATTTGTAGGACGACTCTAGACGCGTCTTAAAATGTATACATCATATCTGGTAAAATTCGAATTTTTAAGTTATATGATTCATACGTATGATCAAATATACTTCCTATTAGAAAAAAACGGGTTTTCAAGCTCAATAATTCCCGTAATACCTTCATTTATTATGCTTGACCTAAGATACATCAAAACATCAAATAGGATTGGTCAATACGTTTCAAACTAATGTTGAGTGATCAAAATCGGTTAAGCCGTTTAGAAGTTATCGAGTTCCAAAAGTTTAATCCATTTAACGATTATCGCCGAAATGGTTTATGTAGTTTTAATGGTTACGAAGCTAAATTTGATCTGCAATTAGAGTTCATTTGCCGGCCATCCCAATATTTTTTTAATCTATTTCGAATAAAAAAAAATCTTGTGTACATGCGATGGACACAAAAAATCTTATTGAAAAAAAAGTTAGGGTACTCGTGGGAGTGCCGACAGAAGTGAAAACTTCTTATAGTATATAAATTACGAGCTCAATGCTTTTACCCCATCCAAAAAAAGTGATATACCTATACATATTATATACGCGTTGCGTACGTCCTATGCTATTTATGTAGGGTCATATGTTCAACAATGAACCACACGTACACAATGAACCAATCAATATTTCGTTAGTAATACGCATTTTACAAAAACGCCGGCACCACTGCACGAATGTACTAGATAACCTAGAACTAAATCTCAGTTGTTGTTTTGCTACCACGAAACGTGCACGTGTTATAACGGATTATATGAATTTGAACGCATCGTGTGAAATGCGTGACATGCGTGAGTTATTTTAATTTATTTTCTGTGGTAGGGTATATTGATACATTAGTTAGTGTTTAGGTACGAAACTCTAAAATAAACTGTTGTAGATAATGAATTATTGGTTTTTGATTGTTACAAGGTGCGGTACGTACACAATGAACCAAACTATGCTGGGACACAATGAACCATGGTTCACTGTGTACCCTTCCAATTTTTTAGATTTATTTTTATTTTCAGGATGGGTAGAGTTAAGAAAGTAGAAAGAAAGAAAGGCGCACATACCGTTGATCAAATGAAAGCAGCATTGGACTTAGTAACCAGGGGTACGAAGTATTCGAAAAGCAGCATATCTCACTTAACAACAAGAAGCACAGAACCGTGAAGAGTGGCGTAGAATAGGAGAGACCTATGTCCAGCAGTGGACAGAAGAGATTGTATGATGATGATGATCTGTTGAATGTAGAAAGGTTGCTTATCAAATGGCTCAAAGGAATAATATCAAAATTCCTGATTCATGGAAGAATGCAGAAATGGCTGGCAGTGAATGGCTCCGAAGTTTTAGGAATAGGCATACAGATCTGTCTCTGAGAAAATCAGAGCAGTGCAGCCTGGCACGAGCGACATCATTTAACAGAGATAATGTTAAACTTTTGACAACCCTTTTTTGTCAACTTATATGCTGTAATAAATCTGAATGCCGCCTTTTCTGACGGTACCAGAATTTACAACTTGGATGAAACTGCAACAACAACGGTGCAAAAAACTCAGAAAATATTGGCACCAAAAGGGAATAAGTGTTCGGGTAAAGTCACCAGCGGTGAGAAAGGGACACTAGTAACAACGTGCTGTTTTATATGTGCCGGTGGTTATGCTTTACCTCCAGCAATAATTTTTCCGCGGAAAAATTATAAGGATTTCATGTTAAAAGTCGCCCCCACTGGCTCTTTAGGCCTTGCTACGCCGACAGGATGTTCATTAAACATAGCAGAAGCTCTCCTGATAATCCATCAATTCTAATATTCGATAATCATGAATCTCACTTATCCATCGAAGCCTTAGATTTGGCAAAAACTGCAGGGGTTAATATTGTAACTTTGCATCCCCACACATCGGCTAAATTACAGCCACTTGACGTTGGTTTATATGCGCCATTCAAGACGTAGTATAACAGTGCCATAGAGTCGTGGCTTCTAAGAAATCCTGGTAGGCCGATATCTATTTATGACTTAGCTGAATGTATTGGAATAGCACACAGTCATTTCATGACTCCTAAAAATATAGCCAATGCCTTTAAAAAATGCGGTATATATCCCTTTGATCGGGATATCTTTACAGATGACGATTTTTTGCCAAGTGAGGTAACAAACAGACCATGCCCAAATGATGAAAGTTCTAATACTACAAGAGACCTCCAAGGAGGTGAACATACCGATGAAATCACTGTGCCAAATGGAAATGACAGTTCTGCAACTAATAACATTCAATCAGAAAACCCCGATCATAAAGAAAGTCGAGCGGGACCATCATTTATTCCACCACAACAATTTATGCCTGCATTGAAAACCCAACCTCGTCAAAATAATAGAAAGAGCAGAAAAAGTAAAAAAGTATTATTGCCACAGATACACCGGAAACAAACATTATTGAAGAAGAAAGGTTGGAAGCTAAAAGAAAGAAGCAAATAAATGAAATGAGGCAAGCTAAGAAGAGAGTGCAATTTGTTAATGACGATAATACAGATTCAGAGGGGGATGAAATAGATATTTCCCTTGAGAGTGACAGTGATAGTGGAGAGGATGAACAAGATCTTCCAGTTTTAAATCCAAATTTGTTTAGTACCCAAGGTTTTAACCCTAACGTAGAAGATTATGTTCTGGTAGAATTTCATCCACCAAGGTCAATAGTATATTATGTGGGGAAAATATTACAGATATAACAAGATGGGGAATATCGCATATCATTTTTAAGACTTAAGGATAAATATAGTGAGCAGTTTGTTATGCCCAATGTTCCTGATGCAGCTTCCGTCAACAAGAAAGATGTGAAATATATTTTGCCGAGACCAAAACTGTGTGGCAGCACAAAACGACAACAATCTTATTTTGCGTTTACAGTGTCTTTTTCTTTATTAAATATCAGATAGGAATTATACCTATCTTTAATTTTATTGTTCTTTTCACCTATTATTTTGCTTTTAAATAATAAAACTTGGAAATCTTACTGTAGTTTCTGTAAACCTAATTTTTATTAAGTATGCTTAAAATAAAGTAGTTTGGTTCACTGTGTACGCAGCACTAGTTCATTGTGTAACACTTGTGGGACACAATAAACCAACGACACTTAAAGGAAAAAAACAATATTCAGCCCTATTCTGTAACTTTTAACAAATCGAATAGAAATGATAAGTCGAATCGTAATTACCCAAAATCGGAATGTTTGATATCTATCGCGTCATTTTTGTGTTTGGATTGGTATTCTGTAACTCATATCGTAATCGAAACCTCTGACTTCTATTTCACGCGGTTCTGAGGTGGTGGCAACCCCGCATTAACCAGAGAAATTATTGTTCTGTGACTGGATCTAAATTTAAAATTTGACACCGTTGCCATATCCTCAATGTTTTCATACTTTCTTCATACTATCCTCAAGTTTTGAAAAGTAAATAAAGTATTAGTGTAAATACTGGATGCAAAAAGCTCAAAAGAGGATAAATGGTTTTAAATTAAAGTTAATTAAAATTGAATTAAAAAAAGATAAACTGATAAATAAAAAAGATAAGTGAAGATAAGAAGTATAAATGGTTTTAAATCAAAGATATTGTAGCGTGATTAGTGTAATTACTTCTAATTACAATAAAACTAGCGGTTCGTAATTTATATACGACTTTATTTATATAAGTTACAGACGAATTTATCTTATACACTAAACTCTATTCACAAAAATTATGCCTTATATATCCTAGTCGTTATTCTCGATCATTCCGGGCTAAGCCAGCTCTCCGACTATCGTGTGACCTTCCAACAACCGCTCATCGGTTCCACGTATAGCGTGCTTCGATCTAGACTTTTCTCGGCTTACGCCTTGCGGCTGGTGACTCATTGTTTTGCTACATTGCTCCCCTCTTAAGATCTGAGCGTCCCGATCAGCAACTCTAGATGAAGGCCCAGGATGGCGGAATCTACACGACTCTCCAGCTTTGCATACACCCTTCAAGAAGAAATAACAGTCTACTGTCTTTGAAGGATCCGACATCTTCGGGTTCATGCAACACACAGTAATTCGTACGCCAGTTTCTCTGAAGACCACTTCAAGCATGCTTCTCACAATCTTCCAATCCAGATTTTCTACTGCATGGCCTATTTTTGGTAAAGCCAAATCTTTGATGTCATAATTACACACGATTTTCTTCAAATTACTTAGAGCACGCCATATGTTCTCATAGCTTGGCGTGTCCGTATAAGACTTCCTGGTCACCATATACAGCAAAGATCGAGGACCATCTTCCAATCGCAGTACTCTTCCAATTTTAGGCTGCTGATTTCTTAACTCGTCCAGGCGGCCGAACTTTCTATTGAATACGGACGAGATTCCTTTAGTCATCTCGAGGTCTTGGGCAACACAGTGGGCTAGAGAGACGTTTTCTGGAACACCAAACAGATCTTGCTGAACTTCTGTGGTCACGCCGAATCTAGCACTCTTTCTTTCTGCGTAATTTGACATAAATTCCTTAAAACTTGGCTGTGGTGCATCTTTCATCTCCTGTTGGAGGACTCGGGCTTCCTCTGTTTCATTTGAGCCAGCATATGGTGCGAGACGATTTATGTGAATAACTTTTGGTTTACCGTTTGGCAACTTCTTAATTCTGTATATTACGTCATTTATTTTCTTCTTAACTTCATACGGACCTTCCCATTGTCTTTGCAGTTTAGGACACAGGCCTCGACGACGTTGTGGATTATAAAGCCAGACAAGATCACCTACTTCGAAGCTTTCATTCTTACAGCGAGAATCATATTGATCTTTCATTCTGTCACTGGCTATCTGGATGTGTTGTCGGGCAAGTTCATGAATGTTGTTCATTCGTAACTTCAGGCGGTCTACGTATTCTTCGCCTGCAACATATTCCTCGGAAGGTCTGCAGCCAAACTCTAGGTCGCAGGGCAAACGAACTTCACGACCCAACATCAGGCAGGTTGGTGTTTGACCTGTAGTTTCATTCCCGGCCGAGCGGTAGGCCATCAGGAATAAATGAATGTGTTGGTCCCAATCTCGCTGATGTTCAGATACAACTTTGGACAAGTGTTTACCCATCGTTCGGTTCATCCTCTCGACCATTCCATCTGATTGAGGATGCAGGGGTGTTGTTCTGGTCTTATTGACACCAATCAATTTACAAACGTTTTGGAAAAGAGCTGACTCAAAGTTTCGCCCTTGGTCGGAGTGGATCTCCAAGGGAACACCAAATCGGCTGAAGAATTCTTTAACAAGTACCTCTGCAACGGTAGCAGCTTCTTGATTCGGTAATGCATAGGCCTCGGTCCATTTCGTAAAATAGTCCATGGCTACCAGAATGTATTTATTTCCAGCATCGGTTTCTGGAAATGGACCTGCAATGTCGATTGCTACTCTTTCCATAGGACTTCCAACATTGTACTGTCTCATGGGTGCTCTCTTTTTACCAACTGGACCATTACCGGATGCACACAGTTCACATTTCCGGCACCATCTTCTTACATCATCTTTACAGTTCACCCAATAGAACCGTTCTCGAACCTTTTGCAGAGTCTTCGTAATACCAAAGTGTCCACCTGATGTACCGTCATGCAACTGACGCAATACTTCTGACACTTTACTTTTGGGTACAATCAACTGCAGCTTAGATTCTGTACCATCATCGTTCTCAAAGGTTCTGTACAGAAGATCATCTTTTAGAACCAGGCAATTCCATTGGCTCCAGTAGGCCTTGACTTCTGGACTACATGCACTAATGTTCTGCCAACTAGGTCTTTCACCTTGCCGCATCCAATCCAATACTCTTTTTATACATGGATCATCTTCTTGGGCGTTTTGTAACTGTTGGGGCTGCCATTGCTCATTAACTACGGTGGTTCGTCTCACGGGGCAAAATCGTTCCTCTAATTTGGCACAGTGATTACAATTTGCACTGCATGGTCGTCTCGAAAGGGCATCAGCATTTGAATGAACTCTTCCGGCCCTGTGTTCTATCTCATAATCATATTCTTGCAGTCGTTCTAACCATCTTGCCATCTGGCCCTCTGGATTACGGAATTGTATGAGCCATTTTAGAGCAGCGTGATCTGTTCGAAGAAGGAACTTTCTGCCGTACAAGTATTTATGGAAATGTTCGCAAGCCTTCACTACACCCAGCAGTTCTCTTCTGGTAACGCAATAGTTTCTTTCTGGTTTCGACAGGACTTTGCTGAAATAAGCGATGACTTTTTCCTGTCCATTCTGGATTTGTGAGAGAACAGCTCCTATGGCACTGTTGCTAGCATCGGTATCCAAAACAAATTTTCCTGCCTGTCCCGGGTAGCTTAATATCGGTGCACTGATCAGAGCCCTTTGTAGTTGTTCGAAAGCTTTTTGACACTCCTCACTCCATGTATATGCTTTGCCCTCCTCCGTCAACTTTGTTAGGGGCTTGGAGATATTGGCAAAACCTTTGACAAATCGTCGGTAATATGTACATAGGCCAAGGAAACTTCTAATTTCATGTTTATCTTTTGGTACTGGCCAATCTTTAATTGCTTCAATCTTTTCAGGATCAGCTGTTACACCATTACTCGATACAATATGTCCCAAATACTTAACTTCTCGTCGAAACATGTGACATTTCTTCGGACTTAACTTCAAGTTCGCTGCCCTCAATCGTTGAAAGACTTCTATTAGATTCTTGGCATGTTCATCAAAGGACCTTCCAACCACAATTACATCATCCAAGTAAACCAGGCATGTTTTCCATGTTAGACCTCTTAAAACTGCCTCCATTAATCTTTCAAATGTGGCAGGGGCATTACATAAACCAAACGGCATAGCCGTAAACTGCCAAAGCCCTGATCCTATCGAAAATGCGGTTTTCTCCCGATCGGCTGGCTCCATGTCTACTTGCCAATATCCACTTTTTAAATCGAGTGTGGAAAACCAACGAGAACCGGAGAGATTATCCAGTGTATCGTCTATTCTGGGCAAAGGATAACTATCTTTTTTTGTTACCGCATTGAGCTGGCGGTAGTCGATACAAAAACGCGTTGAACCATCTTTCTTCTTTACCAGAACTACTGGTGATGTCCATGGACTGTTCGATGGTTCAATTACCCCTTGTTTGTCCATATCCTTGATAATCTCTTCGGCTTCATCTCTTTTCGCAAATGGAAGTCGTCTAGGCCGTTGTCTGATTGGCTGAGCGTCTCCGGTATTTATTTTATGCGTCACTATGCTTGTTTTTCCCTTATCCTTCGTGTCACTAGCAAAAACATCTTGATACTCTATCAGCATAGACGTCACTTTTTCCGTTCGTTCATGATCAAGATCTTGGCATCTTTCAATGATCATCTCAACAAGCTCCTTTGGATACTTCGCCTTCGATGATTTCTCATTGGTATTCACAGAGCAAATTGAAGCCACGGGAACACACTGCCCGATCAAAGCTCCTCTACTTAACTTGATAGCAGTTTCCCTTAAATTCATAACTCTTACAGGGATCACATCTCGAACTTTTACCAAAGTTTTCGCCGTTAGGAACTCGACATTATCCACATCTTCGACCATCCTTAAACTTCCCTCTCGGCAGTGTCCATCAAGCATGGTCATCAGAATTTTCTCACTATTACCGGGTATGGTTACGTCGCATGTAGTAAGTAAGCGGATGACATCTTCTTTGTCGTCGTGAAAGGGCAACTCTTCACCATTGATCTTGAGAACTCCATTTTGAACATCCAATATTGCCCCCACTTTCCTTAGTACGTCCATCCCCAATATGAATTCGTCGGAGATCTCGGCAATTAATACTTGATGTTCAACTGTGGTCTGGCCAATGGATACTGACATATTAGCCTCGCCATATGTATTAATTAGCTCACCAGTCGCTGTTCTAAGCTTTACTGTTGCAGGTGATAATTTATTATGGTCTCGTACTACATCTGGACGTGCGATAGTTCTCGTTGCACCTGTATCCACCAAAAATGATC
Organism: Diabrotica virgifera virgifera; assembly: GCF_917563875.1. Lineage (NCBI taxonomy): Eukaryota > Metazoa > Arthropoda > Insecta > Coleoptera > Chrysomelidae > Diabrotica > Diabrotica virgifera. The sequence continues at coordinate 142,434,765 of NC_065450.1, forward strand.
TACATCTATTACTGATACGACCTTCGATGTATAAGTTGTGGATTCCACCGGAGGACTTGAGGTTGACAGTTACTATGGGGGCTCTAGTTCTCGAGGTCGGCAGTTGCCCCTTGGTGTCGACCCGCTCTAGTTTTCCGACGGCTGTACGATCTTCTTACAATTACGACGAATGTGGCCTACGTCTCCACAATTCCAACATCTAGGCTCGCGTCTCTTTGGCATCTGATTACTTAATACTCTCCGTATCATTTCCTCCAGACGTTCATCGTTGTGTTCGTCACTTTCTTCAATGGTTCTTACTCTATGGCCTCGTGAAGTTTGACTAGCCGTTTCGTGTTCCAATGCAATAGCAAGTGCTTCATCTAAAACTTTCGGCCTTGCTAGTCGTAAAGCTTTCTGTAGTTCATTATCTTTCAGCCCATTGACGAAGGTATCTACTGCAATTTCTTCTAAAACGCTGTCTGGCACCTCTGGATAAGCCAACCGCACCACACGAGCCACATCTGCTTCAAATTCTTGCAGATTCTCACTTGCTCGTTGACTTCTACTTCGCAGTTGTGCTTTGTATACTTGTTGTAGATGGGCATCTCCATAGCGTTTTTCTAGACGAGTGAACAAGGTCTGGTAACAATTTTCTTGACCCTTAGGAATTGATCTTAATATATCTGCAGCATCACCTCGCAAAGCAGCAGTCAAGGAAACAGCCTTTTCCTGTTCGGTCCAATGATTGGCGGTCGCAATAGCTTCAAATTGTCTAAGATATATGGACCAAGAGGACTTTCCATCGAATGGTGGTAATTTGAATCTCATATTATGCGACGTTTCGTCTCTCGGTAGTTCATCTTTCACTACAGGATCTAACGCTGCTGCATTAACTGATGGTTGTACTTTTGTATCGGTTATCATGCTCTCTAGTTGTTTGATCTTTTCTTCTACGGTCTCTACACTTTTCTGCATCTTATCGAATGTTCTAGAAACTTCTTCAAATTTCTCGTCATTCTGTCTACAAACGTCTTTAATTACTTGAGAAACACTTTCAAATTTCTCGTCGCTTTTTCTAGAAGTTTCATCGATCTTTTGAGAAACACTTTCAAATTTCTCGTTGTTCTGTCTACTAACTTCCTCAAGTTTCTCGTTGTTCTGTCTACTAACTTCCTCAAGTTTCTCGTTGTTCTGTCTACTAACTTCTTCAAGTTTTTCGTTGTTCTTTCTAGAAGTTTCATCGATCTTTTGAGAAATGGTTTCGAATTTCTCATTATTTATCTTAGAAGTATCATCGATCGTTTCAGAAACAGTTTTTAATTTCGATAAGATTGCTTGTTCTGCTGACTGGAAGTGGAACGTTTTTGGGTCTTCTCCGTTCTTCGTGAGGACATCCTCGAGTCGTGCTTGTAGGACTATCTTGAGCCCACTGCTGTCCAGATCCCGTTCCTCTAGCTGTTCACGGAGCTGTTTTACTGTAAGTTCTTGTAGCAACATCTTTGGTCGGCACACACGTACTTTCCAAAATGTCTTTTAAAAGTCTTTCCGAATACCGAACAATCAACGCACTTTAACTATTCCCGACGAATAAAGTCCAAAAGTCTTTTAAAGTCTTTCCGAATACCGAACAATTAACGCACTCCGGTTATTCCTGACGAATAAAGTTCAAAAGTCTTTTAAAGTCTCTCTGTAATTCACTTATTTATATCGCACTAAGTTTACCGAACACCGACACCAACTGTAGCGTGATTAGTGTAATTACTTCTAATTACAATAAAACTAGCGGTTCGTAATTTATATACGACTTTATTTATATAAGTTACAGACGAATTTATCTTATACACTAAACTCTATTCACTACTACATTGTTTGATTTGCTTGTCTTGATAATGTTAAGAAGAAATGCGTACAATGAGCTTCCCCGTTTAGGATTTTGTCCTCTTCAGGGTTTGAGGTGAATGTATTGTGTTGGCAGTAAAAGCAAACAGTCCGAAAATCACACTGGGGTGAGCGCCGTGTCCTGGTGTTCTTGGATCCTGGGTTATGCCGGACGGTGGTGTCCAGAAGGCTAAGAAGTCAACAGAGAAGAAAGTTTGATGGATTGTTGTTGGTTCCATAGACATTTACGTGTACTGTCCGTGCTTTGCTCTCGACCAATCTCCCTAGAAACCATTGTACAACGACAGGCGAACCTGCGTCCCTCGTCGGCGGTCAGGAGGTGGCTTTGAGTGCAGCGTGGACAGTGAGCGTTCGAGTGGAGAAAATAGTTGCGGCTATTTTCTTGGGACGAACAGGTATAATTGTACAATGAAGTTGGGAAACCGCAAAAAACCAACTTCTCCCTGTTCGGGGTAGGGAAGAGGAAGTGTTAGAGGTGGGTACGGTAGGCTAACGGGGTAGCCTCAAGGATGTTTTCGTACTCCACCGGGAGTTCGTCAATGCATGTTTGCATTAGAGCGGACGGTACATGAATCTTTTTGCGTTTGGGCTTTCGGTGGAGTACGTGGCCGGAAGATGAACAGGAACATTTGAGAGATTCTTGTGTGTCGGAAGGGGGGCCGTTGATTACTTTGATTGTGAAGTTCCTGTTCAGAGAGTTTATTCTCTCGGTGATTTTGGGGGTGTTCGAGATGTTATGGATTTCGTTTGAGGGATATCGCCAGTGCTCATAGTTACATCTACGCAAGACTCTACGCTCTGTCCTCAACAACCTCTCTTGTTTTTGTCTTGAGCAAAGAGAGTAGATACAAGATTTGTACTCCATGACGGGTCGGATAAAGGTCTTGTAAGTGTGAATGAGAGTCGTCTTGTGTGTCTTGCCAATTTTTCCCGAGAGAGCGTTGAGAAGTCTGGCCCTGTTCCTTACCCTATCTAAAGTTGCCTTTAGATCTGCGTCCCAGTTGAGAGTCCTGGTAAACAGTACTCCCAAATAGTTCACAGTTGAGCTAACAACAAGCCTTTCTCCCAACAGACTCAGAGGATATTGGTCGTCTTCATTGCGAATGATTCTATTTGACACAGAAGGGGCGCGAAACACAATTGTTGTTGTTTTGTTCGCGTTCAGCGTGACTCTCAACTTACAACACCATTCGCCGACGCCGTCCAACAGAGCCTGGGCTCTTCTGAAGAGGAGTCTTGGGTTGTATCGAGAGGTAGTTGAGAGCAGGGTCGTGTCGTCTGCATAGAGAAACAGCCGAGTGCCTGGGATATTTTGGTTAGTGATGTCGCTGTTGTAGATGATGTACAACAGCGGCGCTAGGACTGAACCCTGGGGAACTCCAGCTTGAGGAGTGAAGGGGGTGGACTTTTGATCGCCTATTTTAACTCTGACAGTACGGTTGTGGAGGTAAGAGTGTACAAAAAAAATTCTATTCACAAAAATTATTGTGAAACTCTATTCTCATTGTGAAACTCTATATTGTGAAACTCTATATTATCAATTGTGAAACTCTATTCACAAAAATTATGCCTTATATATCCTAGTCGTTATTCTCGATCATTCCGGGCTAAGCCAGCTCTCCGACTATCGTGTGACCTTCCAACAACCGCGCATCGGTTCCACGTATAGCGTGCTTCGATCTAGACTTTTCTCGGCTTACGCCTTGCGGCTGGTGACTCATTGTTTTGCTACAATATTTAAATTGATGTTATTAATTCATTATTATTAATCTATAATTTAAAATCGATATTACTAATAATATGCAATCTTTAAGATTCGATTAAAGCTGAAATAACTGCTAAACAACTTTTCCCAAAAATGGCATCTTTTCTATAATTTTTTCAGACTATGAGCGTTGACTGATAAATATACAAGTATACTAGTCCAGGGTAATAAGGTTTTTCCCATGACACTCGAGCATCCAGGGTACTGACTGAAGCGTTTTTTCGACAGGTAATACCTATAAGAGCAAATTGTAACTATTTCCTGCGTAGGATCTGGTGGCCATTTTTATTTATAAACAATTAAGTGTCAAAAAATGGCATTTTCCCTTTTTTTTTCAAATCAATGGAAAACAGTGAAACGTATGGTTTTTTTAGCACAAATATCTTTGAGATTATGAAAAAAGCTTTAAAATGACGTATTACAAAGTTTGATATAGGGTAAGGTGGGGTAATGGCGTACACTTAAAGATAATTAGAATTTATTTTATTATTAGACGACATTAACATTTGAAACCTAAGCAAAAATGAAGAACACATGTTAGTCTACAAATTTTGATTAAAAAAACTTTTTAAAATTACAATACAAAATTAAAAATATACATATAAAAAAAGTTGTCACTGTCCGGCATTACCCTCTATGTTGGGGTAATGACGGACACCTTTTACAAACAAAAGTCGCAAATAAATTTTTTGTCTTTTGGAGAGTTAGAACATGCCTTGTGTGCCCAATGACCACAATACACACATCTTAGCCAAAGTTCACTGTTCTTGCCAAATTCTCCACACAAAATGCAAATGTCTTCGGTAATGTTCTTGTCCCTAACATCGTCATCATCCTCTATCTCACTTTCTCCTTCTTCACATATTTTATAGTTTAAGGCAATTTTTGTTCGCTTTGATTTTTGTCTTAATGTAGACCCCTCCTGTGTCATAAATACATTTCTTTTAGCCTTATCTGATTTGATTGTTGTCTTTTTATTTTTCTTCTCTTCTTTTTTTTCTAGCTCTTCTTTTAGCGGTGTTGACGTAAATACAATAGAGTGTTGCTTGTTTGCCTTATTTTGTCTCTTTACAACATTTTCGTGAGAACAAGATGGTAGAGGAATTATCTCGGCAAAGGAAACATTTTTAATTCTGTCTCATTCACACTACTATTTTTTTCAGGGGTAGTCTCATTTGTTTTGAGTAGTTTTTCTGCTTGGGTAGGTTCTTGAAGTGCATCAGAAACAGTGGATTGAAAGGCTTCTGCAGGAGCAAAATCTTCATCTGTGAATACGTCAGGGTTGTAGGGGAAAATACCTGTCTCTTTAAATCCCTTGATAGCCTTTTCCGGGGTTGCCACTCTACTAAATGCTAAATTAAATAATTCAGCAATCTCACTAGGCGTGATTTTCTCCCCTGGATGGCTGGTCAAATATTTGGAACATTCAGAGTTGAATGCGGTCTTTAGAGGAAAGTAAAAGCTCACATCGAGTGGCTGAAGGCGATGTGATGAATGTGGAGGGATTGTCAGAACAGCAATACCGTTATCTCTACAAAAATTATATGCTTGTAACGTGCAGTGAGTGCTATGATTGTCCATGATTAAAAGAACTGGATCTTCTTTGGATGCTTTTACAAATGCTTGAAAATGTTGTAACCAAGTAAGAAATATGTCCTCTGTAATCCACCCATTTTTTGAGCATGTGTAAAGGGCACCTGGGGGACCGTTTCGTTGAAGATGGGACGCCATTCTTTGGCGTGCAAATATAAACATGGGAGGTATATAGGTTCCTGTAGCGTTGACGGCACACATCGCTGTGGTTGTTTTCCCCCTTTCCCAGCTTGTAACAAATCCAACACGCTTCTGACCTTTTTCTGCATATATTTTTGGTGGGCGTTGTACAGTAGTGACCCCAGTTTCATCGCAATTATAAATTTTATTGGGTGAAAATGCATATTTTTCCATAAGTCTGGATAAATTGTTAAAAAAAATAGTAACTTCATTGCGACTAAAAGCTGTAATTCTGTTAATGCTGGTTGCTTCTGGTTTCCTTAACGTAATATTGTGACGAGATATGAAGCCCCTTTCCCAGTCTTTACCAGCCATTTTTCTTTCTTGATTAAAGGGGACTCGGATGTTGTTTGATTGTGCAAATCCAAAAGCACATCTTCGTACTTCCTGGGGAGTTATTCCATAAAAAACTTTTGCCAGCTTCTTAATTTGAACAGCAAGTGCATTTTCGGCTTCAACTGAAAAAACTGGCTTTCGGCCCAAGGAAGGTCCAGAAGGGGCAGTGCCATTTTTAAGTCGTTCGTGTAACGTAGATTTTGGAATTGAAAATTTTATTGCAGCTTTTCTTAACGACATACCATTCTGTATAGCACGGAGTGCTCCTTGCAACTCCTTCTCTCTCCACGAAGCTTTTTCGGTGACTCTTTTATAATTCCGCGGCATCTGTAAATTAAAATAACAGTGTTTACTGGTTTGTATCCAATAATAAATATTATGATGGAATCGCAGAAACTGGATATAAATACTGTAGGTATGTTTGTTGAGTTATTTTTATTGCCAATGTTTTGATCACGAATGGGATCTTCTTCAGGTCTACAAAAAATTAATATGTAAATGTCACATACATGTCATAAACTATATTAGATTTTGTTTTAATTGTAATGGGAAACAAAAACTACAAAAATTTATAAAAAATGTTGACAAATAATTATAAATGTAGGTAATTATGAATTATTACCTATTAACTATATTTATATCCACTTTCCAATATTCCATCATAATAAAACAACAGCAGGTATTTGCATGTACCTATCTCCCAATACAATAAATAGTTCAAACCGGAGCTGGGGTAATGCCGGACACAGTGTCCGGCATTACCCCTAAACGACATATTTATGCATATGTTCGGTAGTAATTATTAGAGGAAGTAATGAATAAAACTACTTAAAGATACGTAAAATACACTGCGTAAGCTATGACTTTGCACGTAATCTCATCAATTTCTTATAATAGAAATGGTCAATACTCACCTTTAAAATCAGTTAATTCATATAATCACACACTAAATTTTGTAATTTTTGTGATAACTCTCTTTGCAAGCACGTGGCAGCGACTAAACTGAGAACTGAGATTCAGATGTCTAACGGTCAGCCTGTGATGAGCGCAAAATTCAATAATATGCCGATACGTGCACAAACAACGCAGTCCGGTATTACCCCGCTGTCCGGTATTACCCCACCTTACCCTACTCATTTGTTGTTAATATAATTGCGAAAAACGGTCGGAATTGCAAAAAAAATTAATTTCGCAATATATATTGTAAAAATTAGTGTACAGCTTTGAAATTTTTGTCATATAAGGGTTCTTTGGTGCTTAATATGTGATAAAATTTCAAAGCGATTCATTCCATTGTTTAAATTTTATTCAATATTTGTTTATCCTAGAGAGCATTTCTTTTGCAATAACATAAGTCAGAAAAACATGACGTTAGAACCATTCCACATGTGTCAAATGAAAGAGCATGAGCTATATTTTCAACTTGATTTAAAAAAAAGCGAATAAAAAATGCATTTATTAGTAATAAGTAATTATGCAAAAGTTTCGTAAATCTTTCCTTATAAACTTTTTATTTTGTTATACAAGAAATTATATATATTTATTACAATTTTTTATAAATTATGATATAAATAACATTACTTGGTAGTTGTGCACCTAAAACAGGGTAAAAAAGTTAATTTTTTTTGGAAAAAGTTATCCAAAAAGTTTATAAGGAAAGTTTTACGATACTTTTGCATAATTATTTATTACTAATAAATGCATTTTTATTCGCTTTTTGCAAACCAAGTTGAAAATATAGCTCATTCTCTTCCATTTGACACCTGTGGAATGGTTCTAACGTCATTTTTTTCTGACTTATGTTATTGCAAAAAAATGCTCTCTGAGATAAACAATTCGAATAAAATTTAAACAATTAAATGAATGGCTTTGAAATTTTTATCACATATTAAGCACTAAAGAACCCTCATTTGACAAAAATTTTAAACCTGTACACTAATTCTTACAACAGTTAATGCGAAAATATTTTTTTTTGCAATTTCGACTTTTTTCGCAATTATATTAACAATAAATGAGTATATCAAACTTTGTAATATGTCATTTTAAAGCTTTTTCCATAATCTCAAAGACATTTGTACTAAAAAAATCACAAGTTTCACTGTTTTCCATTGATTTGAAAAAAAAGGGAAAAATGCCTTTTTTTGACAGTTAATTGTTTATAAATAAAAATGGCCGCCAGATCCTACGCAGGAAATAGTTACAATTTGTTCCTATAGGTATTACTTGTCGAGAAAACGCATCAGTACCCTGGCTGCTGAAGTGTCACGAACAGGGTATATTTTTGTCTTACTACCCTGGCCTATACTGGCATTGTTTAACCCTGCTGTCGTGTTCGGGTCTATTTGACCCAAAAAATAATTCATTTCTTATTTTAAAAATTATTACGCGGCGTAACGATTTGGTGTTTCGTGACTTTATTACCTAATATGAGGTCTTTCAATTGCATATGAGATAAACAATCAACTTCCTGATTTTTTTGATAAAAATAAAATTGTTGCCTATGGTACGTTCGGGTCAATATGACCCGCGTATTTAAACCGTTAAAAATTACCTGTGTATGTGTGTTTAGTTGGCAGTATTCTATATTGGCAGTATCAGTGTATCTGTCAGCCGGATACGTCTATAAATAAAAACAGGTTTCTGTAAGCTACAACTTGTAAAATAAACTGTAGTATAGCTGGACGAGGTTGCAAACCAAATTACAAATATGACCAACATGGACGGACACCATTTCTTTGGAACCAACTGGAAAGGCATGAATAAAGTTGGTTTCCAAGCACACATGGTTTTTTATTTAGCTCGAGTTTATAAGTCCTATAGTGAATCAACTAAAAGTTAGTGGAATGAAGAAAAGGGTCATAGTACATTTCAATCAATAATGTTGCTTGATATGTTTACAAAAAGTCTGCAAGTAATACGTTTTGATAAAAAAAACTACTAGACAGGATAGGAGACATTTTGATAAACTTGCTACAATACGTAAAATTTAGGACACAGGTTGAAACTGTACCAACATTTTTTAACCCTGATGAAAATGTTACCGTCGATAAGCAACTAGTTGCCTTTAGGCAAGCCGCACACCAAAGAAACATGAAACGAAAAACATGAAACATGAAACGAAAAACATGATTCATGAAAAGAAAACACTGCTAAACAAATCTCAAAGTCCGCCTATCAATGAAACGAGTGTGATTCATGCTCATGACACATTTTTATTTTCGGAGAGTCTCATAAATAACCGGACGTATATTTATTTAGCAGTGGTTGTAAGAAACCCCAAATTATTTTAGATTACAATTCCAATAAGGGAGCAGTGGATACTCTAGATTAGCTTGCTGGCACGTATACATGTGAGAAGAGATAAATCGCTGGCCAATGATTGTTTTTTATAATCTGCTGGACATTTCTATCTACAACGTGTTCGAGTTATAAGCACCAATAAATATCCAATGGAATACCTGGCAAAACGACGAATTTTGAGGAATTGGGATAAAACTAGTGAAACCAGTCATCGTTTCCAGAAAAAATATACCAATAACTAAAGGCTCTCACGAACTGGTAAAAAGGACACGAGCAGAAACAAGTAGACATGTTGGAAATGCTAGTGAACTATGGACAATCTAGCTCCGCCTGCTAAACGAGCACACCCTAAAAACGATAAGAAGACTAATTATTATGTTGTATATATCATAAAAATATTTGTAAAATCCATTCTTTTTATTACTGTCCCAGTTGTAAACTGAATTAAATTTTTGTAGATATTTGTTACTAGGCTTTTTTTGAAAGAAAAAATTACCTTTTATTTTTGTTAATAAGGTTTAATTTACATTAACAATATAATTTTTGTTTAACTAACCATAATTTCTTGTTAATAAAGTTTTATTTATCACCATTAGCTTATTTTATTTCGATTAAGGAGCGTAAACCATAGTTGGGTCATATTGACCCGAACAGTACATTTTTGTAGTTGACTCGAACGGGACAGCAGGGTTAAGAAAGGAGTCTAGTTATAAAATGATACTGGTATAATATATTTATCCATCAACGCATCAGAAGTTTATCGTATGCTATTCTTGTACATTATACCGTTGATTGAAATTGTACAAGAAATAACTAACACAATTATGGCAACACTGCGAGGGGCAAACGTTCATTCATGTGCCAAGCCAAATATTAAATAAATAAGGTTAGGTCCGAGGTCCAATTCATACTCGTACAACATGTCTAAATTAAATATATAATTACAAATAACACCACAGACTAAAAATTACGCAGCTAAAAAAGGTACAAACACTATAAATAATTATAAAATAAGTAGTAATCAATTATTTTTATATATAAAATATAAACGTCAAAACAAAACAAAATGCGCTTGCGTCAACCACAATTCCGATAATCGAAATCTCATTTCGACAGGGTAAATGCTGTCGAAGTGATTTCTATTCACTATTACGATTGTAGAGTTCCGAAGTAGTTATGGAATACGGATTTGGACTATTTCTATTCGACTTGGCCACTTCTATTCGATTTTACTGACTTCTATCATCGAAATGAGTTACAGAATAGGCGTGAATAACTCAAAAACATTAATCTTTATTGATAACCAAATTATGTGTAATATATTACTAATATGTGTTTCTTATACTCGTACAATTTCGTGCTTCTAGGTTAAAAGGGGGCTGATCTAGACCATTTTAAATTTTGAGTGGTTCATTTTTGAACACATGACCCTATACATACACATAATATAAATATTACTTACAAAATTTATTTCGACGAGGTGATTACGGTCGCAAATGCAATACTTTTTCCTCATCCAAAAAGTGCACACGGTCCCTAGAGAAGTTTTTACTTCAAAAATTTCCTCATCCAAAAAGTGCACAACGTCCCTAAAGAAGTTTTCACTTCAAAAATTTATTTCGCCGAAGCGCTGACGGTCGCTAATTTAATACTTTTTCCCCATCCAAAAAGTGCACAACGTCCATAACGAAGTTTCCACTTCAAAAATTTATTTCGCCGAAGTGATGACATTCGCTAATTTAATGTTTTTTCTCCATCCAAAAAGTCCACAACGTCCCTAAAGAAGTTTTCACTTCAAAAATTTATTTCTCTGAAGCGATGACGGTCGCTAATTCAATACTATTCCCCATCCAAAAAGTGCACAACGTCCCTAAAGAAGTAATCACTTCAAAAATTAATTTCGGCGAAGCGATGACGGTCGCAAATTTAATACTTTTTCCCCATACAAAAAATGCACAACGTCCCTAAAGAAGTTTCCACTTTAAAAATGTATTTCGTCGAAGCCATGACGGTCGCTAATTAAATACTTTTTTCCCATTCAAAAAGTGCACAACGTCCCTAAAGAAGTTGTCACTTCAAAAATTTATTTAGCCGAAGCGATGGTAGTCGCTATTTTAATACTTTTTTCCCATCCAAAAAGTACACAACGTCCCTAAAGAAGTTTTTACTTCAAAACTTCCTGATACAAGAATAAAAAACCGATAAATTCCGTAAAAACGAGTGGCGCACACAATATTCCAGCTACAAAAGAGCTGATATTAATATTAGCAAAAATATATTTTCATTTTGATGGAAAATCAAATTCTAGATTTATTTTGAAAGACTTTTCATACTATTTGCTTACTTTGAAGTAAAACGCGCCACAAAAGAGCTTCAAAATGCAAACTGTATCAAAGTTACTCTTTTGTGGTGCGTTTTACTTCAAATTTGGCAAATATTATGAAAAAATCTTTCAAAATAAAACTAGAATTTTATTTTCCATCAAAATGAAAAAACATTTTCACGCCACGTAATAATCATAAATCAGCTCTTTTGTAGCTGGAATATTGTATGCGCTACTCATTTTTACGGCGTTTAGCGGTTTTTTAGTCTTGTATACAATTTACACCTAAACATGTCACATAATTTTTAATTTTATGACCTTTCAACTTTCAAACACCATGAAATGTTTAACTCATCAGAATTATATCTTCTAAAATGAATGGAGTTGTATACTTAATGTTTAATGGGAACTAAAATTAAACATAATGGTTTACGCAAATTCAAACAACTTGAAATTCACTAATGAAATTAGATGTGTTAGTGTTTTGGAATACACAAAAGCTTGCCAAAGGATTAAAGGGAGTTTGGTGTGCACAGTAGCGCACTAGATGCTCTTAACTTAATAGATAATATAATATTATTTTGGTATTAATTTGGTATTTCTTAGTGCGACACAAACGAAGTCTTCATTATTTCAAAGCCAAAATAAATTAGTAGTTTTTGTATGTAACATAATTAAACTACTTGACAATTATAAACTTCAAGTTTTGCTTTTTTTTTCTTATGTTACAGAATAGGTATAATACAAGACAACAGCTTTCCATTTCATTATAAGTACGCAAAAGAATATTAATTATAAAAAGTTTTAAAGTTACCCATTATAGGCCAGCGTCCTATTTATAGGACACTAAAATTTTTACATTTTTTTACCATTAAAATTTGTTGAAGTTTTAATAAGGAAAGTTTACCGTGCATATTTTATGATGTAGTAAACTGAATAATAAATTTTGTTTCATTAAATTATAAACACCCATTCAATAAAAAAGTTATAAACATTGGACGAATTTTTTGACCTCGTCTAGTTTTACATATTTAATAATAACAAGCTGAAAATGCGAGCAGTATTATTGCGAAAACTTTGTTTATTTACGTATTTAAATTTATAATATGGAAAATTCCACACCTGTAATTTTGAACCAATCAAAATACGTTATTTTGACAGATCACCATGGCAACGGAGGTATTTTATCGGAAATTTTTTGCTCGTGGGGTACCCAACAGCGAATTATAGTGGAAATTTTTTGACGTTTACAATAACAGAACATTTTTGACAGACTGGTTTTTATTTGTTTATATAATTTAGTTTTGATTCATTTTCTATCACTTGTAGTTACTCAAAACTTATGTAAAATTGAAGAATATACTATTTTCTATCTTGAAATGGTATTCCCATGCAACTACAATGAGTAGAAATTACGAATTTGAAAGCCTAAATAATTGCTGACAAAGCTATGGCGCGCTATTAATCTGTTCATGCAGCTTTGGATTTTCAAATGCAAATATGGTGTGGAATTTTCACTAGTATTACCACTAGAGGTCAAATTATTTCCGGAAATTTTTTTGAGATCATGAATATTTTGAAAATTTCCCGAGTCGCAGACGAGGGAAATTTTCTAAAAATATTCATGATCAAAAAAAAATTTCCGGATATTAATTTGACTTCGCGTGGTATTCGGTAAGAAAATTCCACACCAAATTTGCATTTGAAAATCCAAAGCTGCATGAACAGATTAATAGCGCGCCATAGCTTTGTCAGCAATTATTTAGGCTTTCAAATTCGTAATTTCTACTCATTGTAGTTGCATGGGAATACCATTTCAAGATAGAAAATAGTATAATCTTCAATTTTACATAAGTTTTGAGTAACTACAAGTGATAGAAAATGAATCAAAACTAAATTATGTAAACAAATAAAAACCAGTCTGTCAAAAATGTTCTGTTATTGTAAACGTCAAAAAATTTCCACTATAATTCGCTGTTGGGTACCCCACGAGCAAAAAATTTCCGATAAAATACCTCCGTTGCCATGGTGATCTGTCAAAATAACGTATTTTGATTGGTTCAAAATTACAGGTGTGGAATTTTCTTACCGAATACCACGCGAAGTCAAATTAATATCCGGAAATTTTTTTTTGATCATGAATATTTTTAGAAAATTTCCCTCGTCTGCGACTCGGGAAATTTTCAAAATATTCATGATCTCAAAAAAATTTCCGGAAATAATTTGACCTCTAGTGGTATTACTAGTGAAAATTTATATTACGAAAAGTTGTTCAGTATTAAAAGCTGTGTTTTAATATGCAATTATATCCTTCTAATTTAAATATTGTGAACTATAAAGGTACTTTACTCTCAAGCGCAATTTATATTTTTTGACATACCTCGAATAAAATTGATAAAATTTGATATATTATGATTGAATGATTGCATCTTGATTTTAGACCATTCAGATCTTTTTATGAAGAATAACTTTTCTTCGTAAAATTAATAATAAAAGAGTTATAAATGAAAATGATGTTGGTATCCGTAATTTGAGAAAAAATTTCAATTTTTTTCATTAGAAGGATATACAAGTAATTGCATACAGAGTGAGTTTTATGTATGGAAACACTCAATGTTCTCGAAAACGGCTTAAACGATTTTTATAGGTTTTGGTAGGTAGGGGTTTCATAATGCGTTAGATATTATAGTGCTAATTACATTGTTGTCAGATCTTCTATTTTTGTGCAAATCTAATGAACTTTCTTATTTCAAATGGAACACCCTATATATTTTTTGCGTTTTGAAGTCCTTAAGAAATACTAATTATTTTTAATGTTAAATTCCCTATACCTAAATGCCATAATTTTGGAGTTATTGCTACATTTATTTTAAATATATATTTTTTTTTTAATTTAAACAAATTATAAAGATCAATTTTCTCGGCCCAGGTGGATATTATTTTAGGTTCTTTGGATCATTGGGAACAAAAAGGTCTTAAGGTTGTAATTTTTCTCTAAAGTTAATCGTTTTCGAGTAATCAACAATTTAAAACTGAAAAAATCGAATAATGACGATTTTTAAGGTTCTAAAACACAAGTAAAAAATATAATTTTTTAAATTATAATACCTAAATTCAAGTCCGACTCTTCTTCTGATAGCTTGCCATAAGATTTTTTGTCTCTTTTTATTCTAAAACACTGATTTTTAATTTTTAATGAAGTGCATATGAGAGGACGGGCTACATTAACATTTAAAATAACAATGTTTTAAAATGAAACAATCTTAAATTACTTATCGGTATCTGATAAAATAAGGCTTGAGGTTGAATTTGGGTACTTCGCAGTTTCAAAAATAAATTTGTTTATTTGTGTTCTTGAACCTTGAAAATCGTCATTATTCGATTTTTTCAGTTTTAAATTGTTTATAACTCGGAAACGATTAATTTTAGAGAAAAATTATAAAAAAGCTTTTTTGTTCCCCATGATCCAAACATGACTGAAGAGCCTCAACATTTCGAAGCAAATGCAGAGCAAAAGTCAAAAATTACAGAAGGTAAGTGTCACTTTGTAGTTATTAGTAACTTGAGCCCAATATACACCCCTATACAAGTGGTTCACTATATTAAAGAGAAGCTAGGTATCAAGGAATATATAAGATGTTATGCCCTCCTTAAAGATGCCGACACAACAACTGGTTCTTCATTCAAAATAGGTATAAAATCTAGAACATCTATTGACCTATTATTTAATAAGGGCATTTGGCCACCTGGTGTAAACATTAAATGGTCTATCGAATCTTCATATTCCGAAGAAAATTCAAATAGCAGTTTATGCAACAACAAAGATGAAGTTCAGAGCACAAACATAAAAACAGACAAACAGGCCATCGAAATTTGCAAAACTAAGAATCCGTTCCATACCCATATTAATTTCATTAAGAAAGATACTTTAGAACCATCGACTAATCTGGATCCATTGACCCCACCAAGAGTTAGATTAACCAATAACTCTAATAGTCGATAGCTTTTAGCCAGATTAAGGGAACCGGATATCTTAAAGGCCATTAAACTTCATCTTGCTTATTTGCACGACCAACCTGCATCAGTATTTTATGATGGGTATACCAACACAAGTGTTAAATTGTTTCTGGCTTCCGAAGGACTTCCTACAAAGAGTGAAGATCTACGAAAAATTCTTCTAGATTTTAATGATGCTTATGGAATTGGTGCAGATGAGGTTGACGCTGATCTTGCTGCTTTTAGGTCTTTTCTAACTTCGGAAAGAATTATTCACCTGCAAAAATCAAGGGAATGCCACCGAAACTACTATTCCGCTGCCTCTCCAAGACGAATTTTTTAAACATCACGACGTGTTCTGAGGGACTAGAATCCTCAAATTATTTTAGTGATAACAACTTTAGCATGGTTCTGATTAATATTCGTTCTATAAGATATAAAACTGATGAATTATTTCTGTTTCTAGAGGAATTAGGGTTTCCACCGATAGTTGCGGTTACTGAGCACTGGCTTGAAGTCAACGAGCCTTTTTTTGTAGAAAAATATTCCACTATTGCTAGGTATGACCGTCCAAGTTCAGCTCATGGAGGCACCCTAATTCTTTCTACAAATAATGATTTTCCTCTGGTAACAAAATATGACTTTCTATTAAGTGAAGCATTCTTTGAGTTTTCCTTAGTTTACAGTAAGAACCTTAATCTTTATATTATTTGCATTTATAGATCACCTGACTCTTCCGTGGAACTATTTTTTCAGAACCTGCTTAATTTGTTAGATGACCTGCCACATAAAAGCAGAAAAATTTTATGCGGGGACTTCAACATTAATTATGCTGCTGCTTGTGCTACACAAATATCCCTGCTCAACATATTTGAATCATATGGTCTATCAATGCACATTGATTCTCCTACAAGGATTACAAAAACTTCATCTACCATAATTGATTATATTGTCTCAGATTTCTCACCCCTTGATGTCTGCGCTACAACTGTTAATGCGGGACTATCTGATCATGAAGCGGTTTATACGTAGTTTAACATCTTTAGCAAGTCCTCCTAGAAAACTCGACGTTTAGGCAGGATTTTTTCCGGTCGGAACTTTCGTAAATTCCAAAATTTATGCTTAACCTCTGAGTGGCACTTTCCTTCCTTGGACGTCGATCATAATTTCAGTGATTTTTTGAATAAGCTGGTCTGTATCTTCAATACAGCATTTCCTTTAATCACAATTAAGCAAAAACATCGCAAACCCTGGACTACCAAAGGTGTCCGCATATCAGCCAAAAACATGCGTTCACTATTGTATATCAAGAAATTTACTACCAACGTCTCTGTTATTGAATATATCACCAAGTACAGGGCAATCTATTTAAAACTTATAAAATCGGCTAAAAAATTATATTATCAAAATCGTCTCAGAAGCTCCAAAAGTGTTGCAAAAGAAACTTGGTCCATAATAAACGATCTTCGAAATAAAACTCACACAGCTCAAACATTTTCCCTTCCAGACCCAGAAAATCTAAATGAATACTTTGTTAATGTGAGTAAAAATATAACATCAACTATTGTGTCACAACAAGATCCCATTTCCTATCTCCCTAATTCAAGAAAGGTTTCGAATTCATTCTTTATAAGACCGATTGGTAAATCTGAACTGATCCAAACAATCAAGAGTATCAAAAGCAAATCTTCCTGTAGTACCTATGGACTATCCATAAAAATTTTCTCAAATCTCCCAGACAATGTGTTGAGAGTCCTCATCTCTCTAATAAATGATTCTTTTGAGAAAGGTAGATTTCCAGAGTGCCTAAAGACGGCCATCATTATTCCTCTTCATAAGGGTGGTGAAAAATCTATTGCCTGCAATTATAGACCTATTGCATTACTACCGGTACTCTCCAAAGTTATTGAAAGACTCACAAAAGCCCGACTTATGTCCTTTCTCGTTGATAACAAGATTTTATCACAAAATCAGTTCGGCTTTTTAAATAATAAATGTACCACCGATGCCATGTTTTCTGTACTACATGAGGTTTATCAAGCATTAAACAATAATCTCCACACTGCCACTGTTTTTTGTGATTATGCCAAAGCTTTTGATTGTGTAAATCACGACATTTGAACAAAAAAACTAGATTTCTATGGAATTCGAGGTATTTCTTTGAACTGGTTTCAATCTTACTTGGAAAATAGGAAACAACTGGTTAGAGCAAATGATACAGACTCTAGTCTCAGAAATGTTGTATGTGGTGTACCACAAGGTTCAGTATTGGGTCCTCTACTTTTCCTCATCTTTATTAATGACATCACTAGTTTAAAAATCGATGGAAAAGTTTTTCTTTTTGCTGACGATACCAGTATCACTTGGAGCAACTCAAATATCGCAACTCTTCATGCTACTTTAACTTCTGATCTACTCACAATAAAATCCTGGTCAGATTCTAATTTACTCTCTTTTAACGTAGATAAAACAGTCGCATTACCCTATAAAGGAACTCTTCAACCCTTACCTCTTCATAACAGCCAGATCAGTATCGTTGATTCTGTAAAGTTTCTTGGTATTTTTTTAGATAGCAACCTTAAATGGTCCCTTCATATCGATGTGTTAAGCAAGAAACTATCCTCAGCTTGCTTTGCAATAAGATCTGTCTCGAAGGAAATGGATTTAGCCTCTTCCAAAATAACATACTTTTCATTGTTCGAGTCCCATCTTCGATATGGTCTGCCTTTTGGGGTTTTGGTACAGCTGCCCAATCCGATGTTATTTTTAAATTGCAAAAAAGAGCAATCAGATATCTGTTTGGCCTCAGAAGAACAACACATTGCAGAAGCTACTTTAAAGATCACAGAATTCTAACATTACCTTCTTTATATATTTTAGAAACTGTTTGTTTAATTCGTAAACATCTACATGTCTTTCCAGAAAGACCTAGACATGACTATTCCACCAGAAATTCTACTTTTGACATCTATTTACCGATCCCGTCCAGTGAGTTAGTAAAGAAATCTATATTATATTCTGCAAAAAAACTATACAACCATCTCCCTCTACAACTTAAATCTGCAACATCTTTCCCCAAGTTCCGTAAAGTGACAAAAGCCTATTTATCTGAAAGACCATATTATTCAATAGCAGAGTTTCTTAACCAATAACTAAGAAATTACAGTATTCTTATGTATAAGTAGAATCTTAATCTATATTTGAGTGTCATATGCAGCAGCATAACTTATTAAATCACTTATTAAATTTATTTAGGTAGATTACGCAATTTGCAATTTTTTTTTTAAATTTTGCAATAGATTGTTACTGATTTTTATTTGACTTTATTATGTTTTATTTATATTTGAAGATTTGTATAATTTTAGTAAATTGTATTTGTTATTGTTTTTATTTATGATTCTTGTAAGCTTTGTCTATAAAGTTGTTAAATTTTTCATGACAATAAAGCATATTTCTATTCTATTCTATTCTAACAACCTAAAATAGTGTTTGCCCGGGTTAAAAAAAATGATTTTTATAATTTGTTTAAAATTTTTTAACTAAATGTAGCAATAACTACGAAATTATGGTATTTAGGTATAGGGAATATAACATGAAAAATTATCAGTATTTCTTAGGTACTTCAAAATACAAAAAATATACAGAGTATTCTATTTGAAATAAGAAAGTTCATTAGATTTCCAGAACAACGGAAAATATGACAATGTAATTAACACTATAATATCGGCCGCATTAGAAAACCCATACCTACCAAAATCTATAAAAATCGTGTAAGCCGTTTTTGAGATAATTGAGAGTTTCCATACATAAAACTCACTCTGTATATTAAAACATAGTTTTTAACTCCAAACAACTTTTTATAATAACAATTTTCAATATTGTGAAAAATAAAGATACTTTAATCTTGATCGAACTTCATATTTTTTGACATAGGTACCTACCTCGTATAAAGATAATACTTGATATCGGATGGTTGAATATTCGGTTTTAGATAATACAGAACTTTTTATGAAGAATAACATTTTTCGTAAAATTTAAAATTAAAAAGTTTCCCATAACTGTGTCCAGATTAAGTAGACACGCTGTATTCAGTGGCGTAGCGTAGTGGCGGGCCAAAATTTAACAATAAATAATAAAAATATTTTGTAAATATTTGAACCATTTATATTTTTATTGGCGAATGAAAGAGGCGATAGATTATACCAGTTCTGTCAAGAACATGACATGATAATCGCAAATACATGGTTCAAATTACACAAAAGAAGATTATATACATGGAAGGGACCAGGAGATAACTCACTTCATATAATTAGAAATCAGATAGATTATATTCTAGTAAACAATAGATTTAAGAATGGTGTCAAGAAATCAACGACATATCCGGGTGCAGATATCGGTTCAGACCATAATCCTCTAATAGCTGACATCCAAGTGAAGCTCAAAAAAGTTGAAGAAAGCCCCAAAACACCAAAATTACATATATCAGCATCCAACAAAACGCTAATAGAAAATGACCTGAATAATCAGCTAAAGAATTCAACAAATGAAAACAATACAGAAATATGGAACACGTTTAAAGATCTCACCTGGAAAGTAATGGAAAAATATACAACAACGATGCAGAGGCACAAAAAACAACAATGGATGACTGATGAAATCCTGGAATTGATGGAGCAGAGAAGAAAACTGAAAGATAACAAAACAGAATACAAAGAAAAACAGAAACTAATTAAACAAAAGATAAAGGTAGCTAAAGAAAAATGGATGGAGGATAAATGCAAGGAATTAGAAAATTTGAATGAAAAACATGATACGTTTAATATGTTTAAAAAAGTTAGAGAAGTAGCTGGTCTTTATCATAAGAAAACTCCACATACTATAACCGATTCGTCGGGAAAAATGATAATAGACGAACACAAAATTCGAACTACCTGGTATAATTATATAAATGAGCTGTATAATGATGATAGACCCGAAGAACTGGAGACTTTAGATGAAGGTGAAGGACCAGAAATACTGAAATCAGAAATACTACATGCTATAAAATTGGCAAAAAACAAGAAAGCCGTTGGTCCCGACAACATACCTACAGAAATGTTAAAGCTCATAAATGAGGAAACATTGGAATACTAGTCAAACTTTTCAATGATGTTTCTTCGACTGGTGATATTCCTGAAGATTGGTTAAAGTCCGAATTCATAACCCTACCAAAAAAACAACGTCCAAAAAACTGTAGCGATTATAGAATGATAAGCCTTATGAGCCACACTTTGAAAATCTTTCTACGTATCATTCACAGTAGAATCAGAGATAAATGTGAAGAAGACCAGGATGAAACACAATTTGGCTTCAGAAATGGACTGGGAACCCGGGACGCACTCTTTGCACTAAATGTGTTATTGCAGAAATGCCGAGATCGAAGGAAAGATGTCTTTGCTGTATTTATTGACTATGAGAAGGCCTTTTATCGAGTACAATATCACAAATTAATTAAAATATTAAAGGATAAAGGAGTTGATAGTCAAGATGTACGAATCATAGAAAAATTATACTGGCGTCAAACAGCGACAGCTTGCATAAATCGAAAATCAACAGAAATATGCAAAATACAAAGAGGTGTCAGACAGGGTTGTATACTGCCCCACTGTTATTCAATTTATATTCAGATAAAATATTTAAGGAAGCGCTGCATAATTCGGAATGGGGTGTGAAAGTTAATGGAATTCTGATAAATACAATCAGATATGCAGACGATACAGTTATTTTAAGTGATGATATAAATGGATTACAACACCTTTTAAATGCCATTGACACAGTGGGAAGAGAGTTTGGCCTAAATATAAACTGTTCAAAAACAAAATACATGGTATTTAGCCGTTTGGCCCATCAAGATTCACGGTTATATGTTGATGGTCATATAATTCAAAGAGTACCCAGTTTTAAATATCTTGTTTGCCATATTACTGAACAACTAGATAAAGAGATAAAATGTAAAATCGAGATATCCCGCACGACATTTTTAAAAACGAGGTCATTCTTCTGTAATGATACCTTGCAACTTCAACTTCGAAAGCGCATGATTAAATGCTACATTTGGTCAGTCCTCTTGTATGGTGTCGAAGCATGGACATTAAAAATATCTACCATTAACCGTTTGGAGGCCTTTGAAATGTGGCTGCACAGACGTATACTGAAAATACCATGGACGGCTATGCTGAAAAATGTGGCAGTCCTTAAGAGAGCAAATGCTACCCGCGAGCTGCTTGATAATATCAAATATAGAAAGATGGCCTATTTTGGACACGTAGTAAGGGGAGACCGGTATAATATTCTTCAACTTATTATGATGGGTAAAATCGAAGGACGCAGAGGAATTGGTAGAAAGCAGGCCTTTTGGTTGAAGAATATCCGGGAGTGGACAGGAATAAAGAAAGCAGAACACCTATTTAGAATAGCTCGAGACAGAGACAGTTTCGCCATGTTAATCGCCAACGTTAAGGGGACTTGATAGGGCACGTTAAGAAGAAGAAGATATTTTTATTGCAACTACAATTTCGGACCGATTGAAAGGAGTACGGAATTTTTCATTATGTACTTATTTTGTGACGAATTCGGGGAATTATTTTTCTTTGAATGATATTTTGTAGCGACTGGCAACAACGTCTATACTGACTTGTGGGAATTCCCCGTTTATGACTAACAATCAGCGAGAATGACTTCTATTACATACATCGGCAATGATTTTACTTCCCGTATACGTTATTCAGTGCGTAGAACAAAGGAAACACTTGATTTTTGTCGAAAAATTGTTTGAATACGAATTGCAAGAAAAAAATGTTCAACTCTGGAGTCAGATACAGCCAGATCAGCTGAATGCAATGAGACTTGCATTTTATGATAGATTAGGTTTTTGTCCACTGCAAGAGGGTGGTTTGTTCGAACATTTAATTGGTTAGAGTTTTTTTAATGCCTTTAATTTTAATTTAATAATTGAGAATACATTTTTCAGTTGGTTGTTTTCTTATAATTTTTCTTAAAATACCTTTAGATCAGGTAGTAAAAGTAATGGAATCTTTTATAGATTTCATTGAAACTAAATACAAAACTGCTTAAGGAATTTTAAAGATGATTTAAATTTAGTACCAAATTCCTTTTAACTGTTCCTTTTAACTCGAAATAAGAAAGGCAGGTAATACACAAGGTTAGTAGATATTCTGTAGGTTGTCCTGTAACTATAGACCAATCAAATGCTCGCTTTTTAAAGGCGAAAATACGTCATCTGTACGACAATTTTAAAATTGTCATAAGTTTCAATGCTAATAAAAGGTTCAAAAACTTAGGTTTTGCAATATATTTTGCGATTTTCTTGGATATAGGTATATTAAGTGGTTCTTAATATACTATAAGCAGCGAGCAAAAGTACGTGTTAACGAACAGAGTTGTCAGAGGAAATTGAAATGAGACGTCGGGTGAGAAATGGATGCGTATTGTCTCCAGTTCTCTTTAATGCCTACTCGGAAGAGATCCTAAAACAAGCTCTTGAGGGTGAAACAGCTGGAATAAAGGTGAACGGAGTTCCCATTAACAATATTAGATATGCGGATGACACTGTCGTCTTAGCCGAAAAATTGAAGATCTTCAGAGACTGGTTCCCTAATAACACAAAACATTCCAGGAATGTTCCTAGAAAGTACTCACAGGACATTGAAAACATTCCTGGAATGTCCCCAAATGCACACGAATGTCCCTGGAAAGTCCCAGGAAAGTGCTGTGTCAGAATTTTAAATATTCTTAGAATGTTCTGTTGGAACTTTCCATGAATGTCTACGAATGTTCTTTGGACATTCACAGTATATGTTTTAGACTGAATGTCTTGTTGGAACATTCCATGAATGTATACGAATGTTCTTTGGACATCACAGTATATTTTTTAGACTGAATGCCTTGTTGGGACATTCCATGAATATTGGAACATTCCATGAATGTTCTTTGGACATTCACAGTATATTTTTTTAGACTAAATGTCTTGTTGGAACATTCCATGAATGTCTACGAACGTTCTTTGAACATTCACAGTATATTTTTTAGACATTCTCTGAAATATATCGTCAGTGATGTGACAATACCTCCTATATCTTCTTTCATGAGGTTTACAGGAGACGAAAAACATTTTTAAGGTCACCTCCTGTTTTCATACGTAAGTTCTGACTTGTTTTGTAGTAAATAGATAGTTAAATTAACTGCAAAACAAGTCAAAAAATATATGAAAACAGGAGGTGACCCAAACAAGTTTTTAATCTATCTTACAAATCTCATGAAAAAACAGATAGGAGGTATTGTCACATCACTGACGATATGTGGCCATACCAAATAATACATCCTTGATAAATATAAACATTTTTATTGTAAAAAATCTTTTCATACATTTTTTTAATGTAATTTACTGATATTCCTATAAAAAAATGTGTCACATTTGCTTTGTAAACCTTTCTTTTGCCTTTCATAGCCACATATTCCATTTCCTTCCTGGTTTTTTGTAGACCACTTCTCTCAGCTGATTCTAAAAGAAAATAAAATAAATGGTAATTTTTCTATCCTTTACAATTAACAATCAGAAGAAATATTTACAGGTAATAATATGCATAAATAATAATAATAAATTAAATAATATTTAATAAAGAAAAAATGAAACCGGTCCTGGTAAAGAGACAGTGAGGTCGATTTAAATCCGCTCCGCAAAAAAACTTCAAATACTGAAGCTTTGCGAGCAGAAAAATCACCAAATTATTTGCAAAGTGTAAATAAGTGAGTTAAGAAACTTACAGTGTAAATTTAAAAAGAATATTGAAAGTAAGATCCATACATTATTAATCTAACCTAGTTTTAATAAAATTATATTTTAACTACTAACAGTAAAATAATTACAGTCATAGTCAAGTTTTTTTGCACTGATAAGAAGTCAAGGTCCTATGGGTGGACTAGCCGAAGCTGCTTTCAGCAGTGGTAATTACTAATAAATTGATTTAATTATAATTAAGGTACTTCGGTATCTATCAATCGAAAAATACAGAGTCGGCTTTCTGAACGAAAACAAGAAGATATTGAAGAATAAGAAGATATTGAAGAATAAGAAGATATCGAAGAATAAGAAGATATTGAAGATAAGAAGAAGACATTGTTGATAAATCTAATTTATTCAAGTGAACATTAATTGTTGATATAAATAAATAAATAAGATATTAAATGGTATTTAAATAGTTTTATAATTAAAGTAAAAAATTGAATAATATATAAATATTTTGTAATTAAAGTAAAAAATTTAAATAATTTGATTTAATCAAGTAGGTTTTAATTTGATTTAATATTTGTATTTATAAATACATACCTACTTTAATAATTTGAATAGGAAGAAAGATGGCGGATGGTAATGATAGCATTAATGAGGACGGTAAAAGAAAAAGCAAAGAGGAGCCAGATATATTTAGCAGGAGTAGAAAAGTGAACCGAACACCAGACAGGTCGAAACCATCAACGAATGAAACCAGCAGCCAGAACGAAATGATGGAACTAATGAGACAATTAGCAAGCGATAACAAAAAGAAAAACAAGGACCTGGAAGATATAAAAAATACAATGGGTAATATGATTGAGGAACTAAAAGAAATTAGGAAGGAAAATAATGAATACAAATTGCAAATGAAAGAAATAATAAGAGAAAATGAACATCTAAAGAAAGAAATGGCTACGATGAAACAAAAAATAGATAAAATAGAAATAACCTTGGAAGCATGTCAGAAAGAAAAGAAGAAAAATAACCTAATAATGAGAGGCTTACCACTAGACACAATAGGAACAGAGCAAATAGAGAACTTCATAGAAGCAAAAATGGGAGTAAAATCAGAAATAAATAGGGTACAAAAGATAAATGAAACAATGTGTGTTATAGAATGTAAAAAATTCGAAGATAAAATGAAAATACTGAAAGCCAAGGGTAAACTAATGAGCTATAAACAACATAGAGTATATATAGAATGTGACCTAACATTAAAAGAGATAGAAATACAAAGAAACCTTAGGAAGATAGCAGCAGAGGAAAAGACTAATGGGAAAAGGACAAAAATTGGATATGGATTCATAATTATTGAAGGCATTAAGTGGAAATGGAACCAAAAAACAAGCCGGATAGAAAAAGTAACATACAATACAGAACCAACTTGTTCAAAAAACTAGCTGTAGAAAACACAATGATGGACCGAGAAACAAAACAGGCAAAGAACAGGGACATGACCAGATTTAAAGATAATAACACAAACGTAAGGAAAAACAAACTGAAGTACAACTTAAACATAGAAAAGAACAGAACAATTTTGAAAATGGCATCATGGAATGTAAGAGGTATAAATGGGAAAGAAATAGAACTGGGGGAAGAAATTAGAGATAAGAACATTGAAATAGTAGCTATAACAGAGACAAAGAAAAAAGGAAGAGGATCAATAATATTAGAAAACGGAATGTTACTAATATACAGTGGAGTGGAAGAAACGAAGAGAGCTCAGGCAGGAGTAGCGTGCCTGATTAAGAAGGAGAGTATCAACAAAGTAAAAAATTGGATATATTACAACGAACGTATACTAAGAGTAGACATATATATGGATACAGAGGAAACCAATACAAACCTAATCATATGCTATGGACCAGATGAAGACGCAACAAAAAACGAAAAGAATGAGTTCTGGGACAAATTACAAGAAGTGATAAATGATTGTACAGAGAAAATGGTGATCACAGGAGACATGAACAGTAGAGTGGGGAAAGAAGCAGAAAAATGGAACAATGTCATCGGACCGTATGGGGAGGAAAAAATAAACAAAAATGGAAAATTACTACTTGAATTCTGTCTAGACAATAACCTGGTGATTATGAACACACACTTCCAACATAAAAGGATACACAAGATCACAAGAGAAGTCAAATCAAGAGACGAACAATCAATTATAGACTATACTATAGTGCAAAAAACAGAGAAGAACTGGATAAGAGACGTAAGGGTGAAAAGGAGTTATGAAATTGGTAGTGACCACTATCTACTAGAAACCACATTCAAAAGCAAAAGAAAAGAAATAAAAAGAAATGAGAACATAAACAGAGAACACAAAGAAATAATAAAAATTTATAAACTAAGGGAAGAAACAACGAAAATAAGATACACAGAAGGGCTAGAGGAAGAAATAGACAATGAACATATAATAACAGAAACAATAGAAGAAGAATGGGGAAAATTTAAAAATGCGATGATAAAAACAGCTAAATCAACATGTGGAACCACAAGAAATAACAACAGAGGGAAACGAACGTCTTGGTGGAACGATGAAGTGAAAAGAGAAATAAAAGAAAAGAAGAAATTATGGAAAGAATACATACAAGACAAAACACAACAAAAATATGAAAATTATAAGAGAAAAAGAACAAAAGTTAAAGAGATAGTTAGGAAAGAGAAAAAGAAAAGTTGGGAAAAATTCGGAGAAAAAATGGAAGAAAACAGCACAGAAAACGTAAAATTATTTTATAGAACACTGAAAAACCTAAGAAGCAACAAAGAAACGAAACTGAAACAAATAATGAACAAGGAAGGAATAATAATAAATGACGATAAAACAATAATGGAAAGATGGAGGGAACATTTCCAGCTGTTACTGAATGGAAATCAAGTGAACACAATGGAGAAGGAAAGCCACATAAAGAGAGTATCCATAAGAAACACGGAAAATCCAGAAACTATAGAAAAAGAAGAACTAGAAGAAGCAATAAGAAAGATAAAGATTGGAAAAGCACCAGGAAGCGATGAAGTAGCACCAGAAATGATGAAATATATAGGAATAAAAGCAAAAGAAAAATTGTTATACATATATAACCTAATATGGAAGAGAAAAGTAATACCCAGAGAATGGACAAATGCAGTAATTATACCTATATACAAAAAAGGAAACACAAGAGACTGTAAGAACTATAGAGGTATATCACTACTATGTGTAGCAGCAAAAGTATACGAAACCATAATAGAAAGGAAAATCAGAAAAGAAATAGAACATAAATTAGAGGACGTACAAAGTGGATTCAGGAAAGGACACAACACACAAGACCATATATTTACCATGCAACAAGTAATAGAAAAAGCATTAAAGAAAAATAGAGAAATATACCTGAGCTTTATAGACATGGAAAAAGCCTTCGACTCAGTCAAAAGAAAAGATATATGGGAAAGCCTAAAGAAGAAGGAAGTAAGCGAAGAACTGATAGAAGCAACAAAGAGTATATACATGAAAACAACAATTACAGTAAGAATGTTAAATATACAGTCAGAACCATTTGAAACAACTCAAGGAGTTAGACAAGGGGGAAGTCTCAGCCCAGTGCTATTCATAAATGTAATAGATGAGATAGTGAAAGAATGTAAGAAAACTTTCAAGAAATACTGCATCGGTTGGAACAGAATGCAAATGATAAACGCTGAGATGTGTATATTTGCAGACGACATAGTATTAATTGCGGAAACAGCAGAAAAACTGAAATACAACTTAGAGAAATGGAACCTAGAATGGACCCATACAGGACGGGTCTAAAAGAGTGGTATTGCAAACGCAGTTAAAGAATCTTTTATTTTGACAAATGACATGAAATATTTTTGTAAATATAAAAATAACCTATAAAATTCCATTTGTCGATATAAATTAAAATAAGATAATTGAAGAGTAAAACGTTAAATTTACTTATTTTGTCATTTAAAGATGTTTAGAGAACAACATAATATATCCCATAATACTCATCGTTCAATAATATGGAAGTGCAATAAATTGGAAATACTATTTTAGGAGTTTTTAAATACTTTTGCATTATGGGTATATGTAATGGGGAATTTCTGGAGAATATATTATTAGGGAATAGTGGATATCCATTCCTCAACTACAACTACCGAATGACACCATTCCAGAATTTTCAGACAGAAGTTGTGTTTTTATAATTCATCACAAATCCCTTCAAGAATTGTTATTGAAAGAACATTTGGTATTGTGAAGAGATTTCCCATTTTACCATATGTAATGAGATGCAAGTTACCTTTTATTCAAAGAATAATATCAGCTTGTTCAGTTTTACATATTGCAGTAGTACATAATAGAGAAAACTTTGAAATACTGGCAAATGAGTGTGCTGTTGATATTGATATAGAAGCTGTGGCAGTACATTTTCAACCAGGAGCTAATCTAATGCGACTAAATTTTGTGTGTGTTTGTTTAAAATTATTGTTCGACATTTAAAGCTAGCGCTTAAACTAATTTTATTTTTATTGGACTGCAGTTTGTTAATAAATTTATAAATAAATATAAATATTATATTGGTGACTGATTTTAAATATTTTATGATCATTAGCAGGTTTTAAATAATAAATTTATAAATATATACATACATGCTATTGGCGTTTGATGTTTTATCCATTATGGCCTTCTCTTTCTTTCTTTTCACCTCTGGATAACTAGTTATCAGGAAGTTTATCTGACAGATTAGATACTAATAGATATCTGACAGAGAAAAACTTCCCGTTAACTAGTTATCCGGAGCTGAAAAGACAGATACTAAGGATACTGTTATATAAACTTCCCAATTAGTTATCTGAAAATGAAAAGACCTCTAATCTGTCAGATAAACTTCCCGATATACAAAAAGATAATGGAAGAATTAAGCTTTATACTGGTTTTTATTAATTTTTTTGGCAATGTTTAAATAAACAAATACTGATGGCATGAAATGGATCACGAACAAGGAGGAATGAAGAAGGAATTGGAGATTGTGTTTACCATTAAACGCATAAAACTGCAGTATCTGGGACACATATGATAAATCAGCACCGTTACTCCCTGCTGCAGTACATATTGCAAGGTACAGTCAAAGGTAAGCGAAGACCTGGAAGAGGGAGAATATCAATGGAACTGTTTCGAATCGCAGCTAGCAAGGTTACGATTGCTATATGATTTCCAACATTCGAAACGGATAAGAACCAAAAGAAGAAGATGGCATGAAAATGAAAGTGTATTAATACTTTTGATTAAAAACTTTATAGATTCTAATCTATAAAAGATTAAATTTTCAAAAATAAATACTTGAACCTTTGTTTTATTTTGTTAACCTGTTGTTATATATCTGTTGAATAGAACTCTATTTTGAATCTAGAATTTTAACAAATCCTAACTTTCATTAAAATTTATTGATCTTATATCTTCAATCTCTTATATCTTCAATAAATATTTATTTCTATAGAAAAATGTAAAATATATTGAGTTTAATAAATGAGTTACTGATATTTTAAGTCTGATCATTGTAATTAGTAACAATTTAAAATTATTTACGTAATATTCCTTTTTACAACTTCTTGTAATAACTCAAGCTTCAATAAAATGTTCTTTTCTATATTCGTTTGGGTCAAAACATCAATAAAACCCAACCCAAATAAAACCCAACATACAACTTTAATGATGAAAGTTTAATCAAATATCAATCCCACAATACATAAATTATCAATCCAAAGAAGCGACAAGATAAATTCAAAATACAAGTGAAGTTAGACCTTTCTTCACATTTTTGACACGTTATGTCAAAATAAAAGAACTTTTATTAAAATAAAGGTGTCCTCTAATTTTCCTTAAATACAGGCGGCCTGTATTTTATTAAAAGACAAAAATAAAAGACGCAATACTGCGCATGCTTATATGTCAAAATAAAGGATCTTTTATTACAGGTCGACTTAAAAGACGTTGGCAATAACTCTCTAATGAAGAGCAACGGTATCTACAGTTGGAAAAATGAAAGAATAGGGCTTTTCATCGATTGTCATTTGTTTCGAGCTTCTGTCATATGTTATATATAATCTGTGTATAATATTAATACAACACGGATTACACGACATATGACGGAAGCTCGAAACAAATGACTGTAAATGAAAAGCCCTATTCTTTAATTTTTCCAACTGCATATATTGTAATTGTATTATTAATTGGGTTAAGCATATTACCTGTGTGATATAAGCTATTGGAACAGCACGGTTTCTCAAACGAACAGTTGAAAGTGAAGTTCTGTCAATATCTTTTTCTAAAAATGTTTTGAACATACTGCTCTATTAACAAATCTGATCAATACTTCATGCCTTCTTCGCAGGATCTTCTGGAAAGCTAAAAATACAAAATACTGAGCATTATTAACAAATTTTAGTTTTAAATAAAAATATGATTAATGAACTCACAAAATATTATAAAAAGCATATAGTCGTTTCCCTAGACACAACTGGCTAGTGATTTAAGTAGGTAATTTTTTTGTTTTTGGCCAATTTTGCCAAAATTACTAACTATTTAGTTATTATTTTTTTGCCAATTTTACCAAATTGTCAAAATTATTTACTAAAATCACTAGCCAGTTGTGTCTGAGACTAAGTTTAGCAAACCGACTATGCTATTCATACTGTATATTCATTAGTTGGTACTATTATAGTGTGTGGTCTACCATCCTGTCTATAAACGCATACATTAGCAAAAACGCAAAAAAAATTAATTTTACAAATAATCGTTTGTTATTATCTCTATTTACTATTTTAGTTTGTGGCTTATTCGCAATTATTAAAATAATAAATGGATATTTTCTGAAATAGGGGCATGCCTTTGTTTACATATTTGCATACTAACCTTTGAAACGCTATTCCTGCAGATTTTTTATCTACATTGCTTCTGCTACTCCAACTGATTTTATGCACTATGTTAATAATACTATTAAAGTTATTATAAAAGTATCCGAATTAAAAAAATATTCTTAAAAAGCACAAATAAAAACAAACAACGATCACGCACGGCAAGGTGGCCAAGGCCAAGATGCTATGATGCATGCCAAGATGGCCGAAGCCGAAGCGCCGAGGCCGAAGTCCGAAGTGAGGTCATTGGTCGTTTTTAGTCACGTGATGCCCTCTCTAAGCACCATGCACAAATACATGCGCCGTGAATTTGAAAATGAACATATAGGAACATTGGTAGTATGTTCACAGAATGTCGTATGGTAACATTCCAGGAATAATTTAATCAGATGTTCACCGAATGTTCCCTAAATGTCCAGGACATTCAAATATTGATAGAACTTTGGTAGTACATTCCTGGAATGTTGTGTGTTGTTAGGGTTAACAGAATAGCGACATATAGCCAAGAATACGGTTTAACAATGAACATCAAGAAGACAAAATTTATGAGAATACCTAAAACTCAAAGAAATAACGAGAATCTCCTCATAAACGGAACCAACGTCGAACAAGTAGACCAATATGCATATCTTGGAACAATGATCAACTCCACAAATGATTACTTCCAGGAGATTAAAATTAGAATAGAAAAGGCTAGAGCGAATTTTAACAAAATGTGAAAAGTGCCCTGCACAAGAGATCTAAAGCTAGAGCTAAGAATAAGGTTGGCTAGGTGCTACGTTTTCTCGACTCTGTTTTACAGAATGGAAGCTTGGACCTTGAATGCGGTATCAATGAAAAAACTGGAATCATTCGAGATGTGGGTATATAGAAGAATTCTACAAATATCATGGACAGAACACGTCACAAACAAAGAGGTTCTGAGAAAGATGAATAAAGAAATGGAAGTCCTAAATACAATTAAAACCAGAAAATTGGAATATCTCGGACATGTTACACGTGGAGAGAGATACAACTTGCTCCAACTCATTATGCAGAGAAGGATCCAAGGAAAAAGAAGCATACGGAGACGTAAAATATTATGGCTGCGCAACCTCAGAGAATGGTACGGATGTACATCAAACGAACTTTTCAGGGCAGCCGTCTCCAAGGTCCGAATAGCTATGATGATTGCCGACCTCCGTCGCGGAGATGGCACTTGAAGAAGAAGTGGTATGAAACAACAAAAAAACTAATAATATCAATAATTTTTTCTATTCTCATACTTTAATATATCAATAATTATGATGTCACTACCGGTATCATAATGAACTTCATTATGATACAGATTTTCATTAAGATACATATTTTTAACTAATAGAATCGCGATATGGCATTATTGGTGACCAATGGCGAGTCAAATGGCGAGTCACTACGAGAGTTTGCAGTTTTGCATTTGCCAAAGAGATGAGAGAGATAAGTAAAGGATTATAGAGTTAACTGGTTCAAATTAACCAGACTAATGTGAAATATTCGGTTCAGAGATAGACCAAATATGTAGGATAGAGCTAGTACATATGTGAGATTATAAATATAATCTCAGAGGGTATAAATGTGGACTGTACTTAAGTTCAAGTGGGAATATATAAGGTTTTTTACAGACAATATTCATAGGTATATAAAAAGTCTTACCAAACTGTGAAGCCTTGTCGAGCACTAAAGCTGGTCACACACGAATTGAATTTTGACTGCCGCGAACTGATCTATGCCGTCACTCGCGAATTACTGTTCGTGCACGAATTGCTATTGTTCGTGTAGGTTAACGGTTGTGACTGTCTAATTATATTTTCTTATTTTGTGGAGATGTGTTCGCGCCTTATCGGTCGTAGGAGAAGAATTCATATACCTCCAACGCGTGGTGAATGGTACGAGATTATACACGTTGACCCTTGGATGGGTGCTAGGCAAAGAGATTGATGAGATGTACCATCAAGGGATGAGCGGTACTCGAGTTAATCCTTCGACCGATCGTATAGAAAAGAGGTCCTTATTGTATTCGGGTTATCGAATTGCCTCCCACTTTTTCAGGTAAATATTTTCATACATGAGATGTCTCCCAGGTACAATCGAAACGCCTCCGTTTAGTTAATAATTTAGGCTGATATTTTGTCTATTTAATCTCTGTATAATGACACAATGTTGCCAAATCATAATTTAAATAGATACTATCTATTTTGATTTTTTTAATTTTTAATGCAGTTAATGCATAATTACATATCTGAAAATTCGACATTTCCTCCACATCTTTGGACTGAGTACTCTTCATCCTTACAAAGAATGACAAACCCATGCGAAAGTTTTCATTCCAAGTATAATTATTCTTCTTTCTACTGCCCTCATCCCAACATTAATAATTTTATTGATATAATTTTACAATTTCAAACAAATACCTACATTAAAATGAATTGTGTTTCGACACCAAAAAAAAAATTGTTGCGGAAAGTACAGCAAAAATAAAAAATAGCTTCAGAACAACAGCAAAAATAAAGTTTCTAAATGAAAAAATTTTAGAATTAAGAGAATGTAAAATAAATAGATTAGAATTTGTCAAAATAGTATCATATAAATTTAGGAAACATATTTTGTAATTTTATATTTCTATACACATTTTGTAATATTTTCTAAATAAGTTTTTTGTGATCTTATTTTTAATAAATCTATAAAATACTTATTTTGTTTTTGTATTTTTTGTCAAATTATTAAATAAAAAATAATGGTTATACACATAATGGTTATAAAACTAATTATATATGTATGAGTTAGTTGAAATTTATAAATACAGCCTAGTTTCAATAATGTTTAAGTAAAAGATGGAAATAAAATAAACTAAAAAATAACAAAATACCAATTTTGCCGAAAATTTACAAAGGGACGAAGATGTGGCAACGTCTCACCTTCACATAAAGATTAGAAGCATATAATTTATTTAGAGCTTGGGAGGCAATTCGTATGTGACCATTTTAGCTACAGGTAAGAAACCCTTCTTCGGGAGGCATTTCATATGCGCCCATTGTATTCACAATTTCGCAAGTGTCCAAATATTGTCCATTGGAAGGGATGGAATTAGGATAGGGTGAACTAGGTGGTACTGGACAGGACAGGGCTGACCTGGTACTTATTTAAAGTTAAGGGTTGTAATAAGAGATTTATCACAGTAAAAAATATAATAATATTTTTGACATGTCAAAATTTAACAATAATTTTCCATGTACCATCCATATAACATCTTTTCTGTTTTCATAATAAAATATACTATAATGTTTATTACGTTGGTCGGCTACCATGTAAGTTTGTAATCGCGTTATATTGCCTATAGGCAATAATATTTTTACATATATTTGAAACCATTTATGATATTGAAATTTTATTATTGAGCGCTAATTTACATATTTGAAACCATTTATGATATTAAAATTTTATTATTTAGCGTTAATACAAATTTAAAAGGGAACATTTTAAATTTTATATTTTAAACATATAGGTGATTATCGTCTATCTGTACACTAAGAACGAAATAAAGATGGAAACTAGGAGCAAACAAGAATCAGCAAAGTTTGAACAATTGTTTCAAATGATGAAATCACAATAAGGAGAGAATAGATTATGAACAGAAAGACAAGAAAAGGCTTTATAGAGACAAACAAGTCAAATACAAGCAATGAAAAAAGAAAATAAACGACAAACGGAAGATAATAGACTATTAGCAGAAAGACAAGAAAACACTTTAAATAATTTAAAAGAAAAACAACAACATGGACAAATGGTAAAACAAAATGAGATAATATAATAAACAATAATAATAAAATTTTTTGAAACTTTAAAACTAAAAGGAGAAATTTGAAGATATGAAGGTTTATTTAGAGAAAATGCAGGAAGAGGTAAACCAGATTGCTATGGAGATACCGACAATTGAAAAAGTGGAAGAAAAATTCGAGAATGCGTTAAAATTCGATATGGAAAAAGTGGAAGAGAAATTGAAGGAGATAGGAAAATGTCAAAACGGAGCAGACCGTCGGGAAGTAATTGTATACAGTTTTAATGAGAGCAGAATCCAATTTGGCGGGGATATTAGAAACCGACATCTGGTACCTTTCATTAAAATCTTAAAAAAACAAATTCTAACATATGCATAACTTTAAAGACTGTAAAAATATTATAAGAAGCCATCTAAAAGACTGAGCTGCTTTGTGGTTTGAAAGCAAAGAAAATGAGGTGACTTCATGGAGAGATTTTGAGACAAATTTTTGTATGATGGTGTAGGTAAACTGGTTTATCATATAATATAATAATATTATATTATATGATAAACTAATCACCCAATACGTAGAATTGCTGAAGCGCAGATTCCTGGAAGCAGTAGGAGATGAAGACCAAAGAATACGTGGGGGGAGACGATTAGGCAGGACATGTTAATAAAGGGGATTAATATTGATATGACTCAAGATATAATTGTATGAAGAAATGCAATTAGGGAAGCCGGCCCCGCATAGGGATAAGGCAAAGAGAATGATGATGATTATGGTGTAGGTAAACTGGTTAAAATCGATCATTGAAGTTGTTAGAATTAATATGCCGTGTACTTATTACAACAGGACAACTCGAAGTAGAACTTGACTGAAAGTACTTTGGAGAGTTTATTTGACCTCGTTAAAATCTACGCACGTCCAACCAAAGGGTGCACCTGGCCCCCCATGGCCAGGGGCCCCGGGGCACCGCCCCGGTTAACTCAATGGTAGTTACGGCCCTCCAACCTGTATCGAATTAGATTTTGAATTTATTTTATTTATCAGGCTAATATATCAAGCGGTTTCAGTAATAAGGACGTATCCAAATAAAATGTTTTACTCCTCCGTTTATTCCGAATAGCCCTATGAAAATTCACCACACAGCTTTTATTGTTTGGGACGAGGTGACCTTTACCATTACATTCGAGATTCGTCTATAACTTAACGTCGCCTCCGCTTCTTTCGTATTTTTTGTTTGTACAACTCACTCGATCCCTTGCGTTGTTTGATTTTTAAAGATGATATTACATTACCAAATCTTCTCCGACATCATTCAGAAACACCCACAAAGTAATAATACATTTGTTTACAAATTTATCGACATGCAGCGAATGCCAAAGGGAGAGATATAAAATTGCAGTTATTGGAAATTTATGCATAGTGCAGAGTGCATAGTGTGGGATTAGAGCCAATGTTAAGGGAAAGAAACACTTAACCCATTCAATGCTAACGGTTTCTGAAGGACATTCCAAATAGCCTATCATGTTTTTTTTTAATACTCTGAGTAAATTAGAAAAAAAAAAAACAAAGGAAAAGTTATTTACCAGCAATTTTGTTGCTGGAATCAAATCTTATTATTGTTATTATATTATGTTACCGTTCAGACCCAATTTCAGGATAAACTAGTTTGGACTAGGCCAAACTAGTTTGTCCTGAACGCGTTAGGATAAACTAGTTTGGCCTAGGTCAAACTAGTTTGTCCTGAACGCGATAGGATAAGCTAGTTTAGCCTATGCCAAACTAGTTTATCCTCATATGAATACGGAATCTGCAGGAAAAACTAGTACGGCCTAATAATAAACATTGTGGTATCGGTACCTGCAAAGCCAAAATAAATAGATAAACTGGATAAAATACTCTGTAATTGGAAAATAATAATTTTTTTAACGATAATGATTCATCGTTAAGACTAATGGATAATTGGTAATATAAAAATATAAAAACTACATAATATAAAAAATAATCAGTGTTTTTTTTTATAAAAGCAATAATAATTATACCTCAATTATAAAAATTATGATATTATGATATTTTTTCATGGAGTGCGTTGGCGTCACTTAGAATTGCAGATTATTATTGCCTTCTTGCACTTGCATCTGTTTGTGGAACAGTTTTAGTCACAACTGAATTTGAGAAAACCTTGTTCTGAACCAGCTGAATCTCTCTTAGCTGCAACTCTTAACGATATTTTAGAGCCTTAGTTTATATCTGCTACCTCTCAAAAAGTTTAATGGCAAATGTCGAATTCTGATCTGAAAATAAAATTATCAAATGCAGTTGGAACAAAAAGTGTTCCACAAACAGATGCAAGTGCAAGAAGTCAATGGTT
The DNA here is from genome assembly GCF_917563875.1 of Diabrotica virgifera virgifera. Taxonomy (NCBI): domain Eukaryota; kingdom Metazoa; phylum Arthropoda; class Insecta; order Coleoptera; family Chrysomelidae; genus Diabrotica; species Diabrotica virgifera. Next base: position 142,472,019 of record NC_065450.1, read on the forward strand.
CTTCGCAATTATAAGTGTCACCAAAGCACTCAATGAAAAAATATAGTTATTAAGGTACCAAGGGTATTTTAAGGATAATGACGCTTGAGGTCAATGGTGTATATACCGAGGGCCTTTGGCCCGAGGGATATACGTTGAACGAAAGCGTTATCATCTATAATACACATTGACCGAATGCGTTATTATCTATAATACCCGTGGTGCCTTCAACTATTAATGTCCGACTAAATTCTTTATATGCAAAAAAATTGAATGAATTTTGAAATACAATTTATTTTTCAAATAGGTACATACAGTGAGCACGTAAAGGTTGGAATAAATTCATTTTCTCGAGAATGGACGATTTTGGAAAAAAATCCCGAAACAGGTCAATTTTTATTTTTAAATTACGACTTTTTGGCATATATATCATACTAGTGACGTCACCCATCTGGCTTGATGACGTCATCGATGATTTTTTTTAAATGGGAATAGGGGTCGTGTGATAGCTCATTTGAAAGGTAATTTAATTCTCTATTCAGTAATATAAACATTTATATAATTATTTATACAAGGTGCCCAAAAAAATTTTTTAGATTAATATTATTGACATAAAAAGAAGAATGCATATAATTTATTTAGTCCAAAATACATTTTGCTGCTCTCAGAAAACAGAAAAAAAATGTTTATTTGAAAAATAATCATTCCTTTCCGCTTAAACGAAATGTTCAAACTGTCAAGAGGAAGTTGGGTGGCGGATTTAATATCGAATTTAAGCAAAAAACAATATTTATTTGTCAAATAAACATTATTGCCTGTTTTCTGATAGCAGTAAAATGTATTTTGAGTTAAATAAATTACACACATTCTTCTTTTTATGTCAATAAATTGAATTAAAAAATTTTTTTTGGACACCCTGTACAAATAATTATGTTAATGTTTATATTACTGAATAGAGAATTGAATTTCCTTTCAAATGAGCTATCACACGACCCCTATTCTCATTTTAAAAAATTACAGATGACGTCATCACGCCAAGATGGGTAACGTCACTAGTATGATAAATATGCCAAAAAGTCGCAATTTAAAACTAAAAATCGACCTGTTTCGGAATTTTTTTCCAAAATCGTCCATTTTCGAGAAAATTAATTTATTCCAACCTTTACGTGCTCACTGTATATTTACCAGCAATAGTCGTAACGTAAGTGTGGTAACCATAGCTGTACTTAGGTTGTTATTTGTCAACTTGACAGTATTTAACTAGTTGATTTAAATTTAATGTCCTAGGGCGTTATTTTTCAAAATAACGCCCTAGGGCATTATATCATACTTAACTGACTTCGAAATCATGTCATTATTATTTGTCAAATAATATACCAGTCGGATATTAATTTGACAAATAATGACATTATTTCGAAGTCTATTACGTACGATATAACGCCCAAGGGCGTGTTATTGAAAAATAACGCCCTAGGGCCTATTGAATTTAAATAACGAGTTAAACACTGTCAAGTTGAAAAATAAAACTTTAAGTAAAACTATGGTTACCACAATTACGTTACGACTATTTCTGGTAAATGTACTTATTTGAAAACTAATTAATTCAAAATTCATTCAAATTTTTTCATATAAAGAATAATTTAGTCGGATATTAAACGTTGAATGCACCACGGGTATTATAATAATAACGCTTTCGGTCAACGTTTATACCTCGGGCCAAAGGCCCTCGGTCTATACACCATTGACCTCAAGCGTTATTATCGTATATAATATCACATGAGAGAAAATTTTGCCGGCAATATTTTCGACTGGTATGAAAGTTTCTTGCCTGGCAATTTTCGCGAATTAAATTTTGACTTAAATCACGAGACGTCAGTCGAGTGATTTTGTCAAAATTTCATAAGTGAAAATTACCAAAAGGCAACGAATTTGAATGAAACCAGGAGAAAATTTTGCCGGTAAATAATTTTCTCTCGAATGATATTCGACAAGACTATTTCACGAGACAATTAATGCACCATATCAACGAAATATAATCTTTATTTATTTGTTATTACCATACACTTTCGTGACAGATCTGTCATAGTTTTGTCGCTGAGAAATCACGTCGCTAAAGAGTTTTGTCAGTAGGAAACGAAGCGTTGCTATGGCGTTTTATCAGTTAAAAACAGTCTAGTGAAATAGTCCTTATAATACCCTTGGTACCTTAATAACTATGTACTTAAAGGACGTAAGTATTTGTAATGAAATAATACTCGATGTAAAATACTTTATTTTAAAGAATTATGCACATGGTTTCCATTTTCTATCGCAGTATTAAGTATGTGACAGCTGTCGTTCAGATGACAGTAGTACCAACCTACATTCATGGTTAAGGGAGTTTTACACGAACATAACACCTCCTCCCTTGACCATGAATTACAAAAGTTAACTAGAAGTAAAAGTACTTACAAATTCAGTCTGGTAACAGGTTTCCTTACTCTAGTGGAACGCCTTAAAATGGGTTCCTCAGTTTCAGTTTGAGCCCCAGGTACACTATTCGAACTTTCCATATTGTTTGAAATTTCGGATTCATCAGTAATCACTTCGGTAGGTGGTGGTGAGACACTGTGCTCTGGAATTGATGCCTCCCTCGGAATCAAATTGTGAGTAATGGTATCCGGAATGTAACATGTTGGATTATTTTGAGATGGAGTATATTCCCCAATTTGCCGTATTTGGTCTACATGACGTTTCCATGTTCTACCATCATCTAACTGAATTAAATAATGCAATAACCCTAATCTGAGTACAATAATGCCAAATTGCCATTTAGAATGAAAATAATCCCTCACGGAAACCCTAGTTCCTATATCAAAGTTTCTTAGACTCATATCTGTATAGGTAACTCTATCACTACATGAAGGTTTAAGTAAATCTAATCTATTCCTTATTTGTCTTCCTAACATAAGTTCTGAGGGACTTTTACCTGTAACTGTATGTGGGCTTCTGCGGTATTGCATAAGTAGCTTACATAATTCAAACTCCCTGTCATTTCCCTCACTTCGCATAGCCCTTAAACATTTTTTTAGTATTTGGACATATCTCTCTCCCTGTCCATTAGTTGCAGGATGGTAGGGTGCAGTAAATTTTTGTGTAATTCCATTATCTTTCATAAAAGTTCTAAACTCATGAGAGTCAAATTGTCTACCATTGTCTGTAACAAAAACTTTAGGAATACCAAAAGTTGTAAAAATTTTTCGGCAAATTTCAATAGTAGTTTTTGTAGTAGTATTTTTTGTAAAATGAATTTCAGGCCATTTACTGAAGGAATCTACCAATATAAAATAATAACCTCCATTGAAAGGTCCAGCGTAATCAGCATGCACTCGTTCAAAACAAAATTTTGGTGGCTCCCACATATGAGAATTATGTTGTTCTTGTGCTTATTGCACTCTAAACAATTTTTACAAAGTGACTCAATATCCTGGTCTATGTGAGGCCACCAGCAATAACTACGAGCTAAAGATTTCATTCTAACTATTCCAAAATGTGCAGTATGTAATTCTGTCAAAATTTTATTTCTCAATTTAGTAGGTATAACTACTCTTTGTCCTCTCATAATAACATCAGATTGTAATGAAAATTCAGCTTGATTTATATTGAAGCTAAATCGTTTATCAACAGGTTTTCCTGTTTTTAACCCAACAAGTAATTTTTTTAAGGTATGATCATTTTTTGTATGAAAAGCTAGATCTCTAATATTTGTAGGCAAAGTTTCAATTTGATTTATTTCAAAAATATCTGGCTCATCATGTGTGAAATTTTGTTCTGATTTTATAGGTAGACGTGAAAGTGCGTCAGCATTGAGATGAGAATCTGTATTTTTGTAACGAATGTCATAATTCAAACCTTGTAAGAAAATTGCATAATGTTGCATTCTTGTTGCACTTAAAACTGGTAGGCTTTTATCAGGTGCAAAAATTTGAACTAACGGTTTATGATCAGTGAGCAAAGTAAATTTCCTAGCACATAAATAATTGTAAAATTTTTTTACTCCAAAAATTATGCTGTAAGCTTCTTTGTCTATTTGTGAGTACCTTTGCTGTGTAGTAGTAAGAGTTTGAGAAGCAAACTGTAAGGGTCTCTCTGTACCATCTGAAAAGATATGTGAAAGTACTGCACCTACCCCATAGGGTGATGCATCAGTTGCTAGGACTAATGGTAAATTTGGGTCATAGTGACATAAAACATTTCTAGAACAAATGAGTTTTTTTGCTTTGTCAAACGCAGTTTGACAAGTATTCGACCATTCAAAATTGACATTCTTTTTAAGTAAATTATTTAATGGTTGTAAAATTGTAGAAGTATCTTTTAAAAAACGTCTGTAATAATTAATTAGGCCACAGAAACTCCGAACTTGAGTTCTGTTTGTAGGTATTGGAGCATTTGCAATTGCAGTTACCTTATCTGCACTAGTAGACACACCCGTTTTACTCATCTTATATCCACAGTAGTCAATCTCGTCTTTGAAAAATTCGCTTTTATCCAAATTTATATGTAAATTATGTTCAGATAATTTCTTTAAAACTTGTTCAAGTCTTTGTAAATGTAAGGTATTATTTGGAGCTGTAATTCTTATATCATCCTGAAATATTGAAATACCATCTATTCCTTGTAGCATTTGCTCCATTAAACGTTGCCATTTGGCAGGAGCACTAGCAATTCCAAACATTAATCGATTTGGTTGAAATAAACCTTTATGGGTGTTTAATGTAAGTAAATGTTTCATTTCATCTTTTATTGGCAAGTGTAAGTAAGCTTTCGTAATATCTATTTTTGTATATTTGTCCCCACCTGCTAATTGGGAAAGTAGGTCATCTGGTGTAGGTAAAGGGTATTCATCCACTTCAATGCAAGGGTTTAATGTGATTTTAAAATCACCACAAATGCGTATGTCCCCATTTTGTTTAACTACAGGAACAATAGGAGTTGCCCAGTCCGAAAATGCTACTTTCTTTAAGACTCCCTGATTTACTAAGGACTCTAATTCTGCCTCAACTTTAGGGCGTAATGCAAAAGCTACAGGACGGGCCTTACAAAATTTTGCTTTAGTACCAGGTTTTAGATAAATTTCAGCCTCTAACCCTTTTATTTCACCAACTGACTTTTCAAATAAATGTTTATATTTATCTAACAAAGTTGCAATTTCAAAATTTTCATGTAGAATTGTATTTACCTGATGTAAATTGATTTCCAGAGCATGTATCCACTCTCGACCAACCAGTGAGTAGCCATCACCATCCACCACATACAACTTTAGAGTGTGTTTTAATTCCTGGTGCTCAACCTCCACTGAAACTAAACCTAAAACATTCAAATTATTTTTGCAGTATGTAGTTAATTTAACATCCGATTTTTGTAATTGTAATGCAGGAAAATATTTTTCAAATATATTTTTATTTATGATTGTAACAGCAGCGCCAGAATCAATTTCAAAATTTAAAATATTACCATTCACTTTTAAATTTATAAAAAATTTATCTTTGCAATTTCCAGCATTTACTTCTAAGACCTCTTGAGCAGAGTTTACTGAATTTACTTGCCTGTGTGAATTTTGTTGTGCCTTTAAACAAACTTTTTGAATGTGTCCGACGTTTTTACAAAAGTTACAGATTAAATGCTTTTTATTACATTTATCGGCTAAATGCGAGGTGTCTCCGCATCTATAACAAGCCCTATTACGGTTATTTGACATTGTAAAAGTATTATTAGGAGAGCTACTATGATTATTTACTGTATTATTATCATTAAATTTACTAGTGTTTGTATTTTTATGAAAACTTTTTGCTTTCGCATTTAAAACATTTATACTAGCCTGATTGTAATTATTGTTGTGAGAAAATTGATTACTATCCTTTTCTGAAGTTTCCATGCTTGCTGCAATTTCTACGGCTCGGTCCAAGTCCAATCCCTTTGTTTCTAATAGTCTGGCTTGAATCCTCTTTGACTGTAAACCAAAAACAAACTGATTTCGTATAGCACTTTTTAAATATGTGGAAAAGTTGCAGTTTATGGCAAGTTTCTGTAGAGAATGTAGGTATTCTTGTATACTTTCGCCTTCTGCTTGTCTTTTTGATTGAAACCTAAATATTTCAGCAATTTCAAGTGGTGCAGGGTTGTAAAAATTATCCATTAACTTAACTGTATCCTCATATGACTTGTCTTCAGGGACCTCTGGAGCTAGTTTATCGCACAGTGTATCGTATGCTTCCGACCCCATGTAATGTAGTAAATAGGGCAATTTCATTTCCTCTGGAATTTTAAAAACTTTGTATGCTCCTTCCAGCCGTTTTACCCACCTGGACCATTTTGTAGCTGTCTGGTTAAAAGGTTCAACGGAAAACTGGAATGTAGAAACTTGTGTAGACATTACTGGAGCTGTAGCAGGTCCAACTATCGCAGTTGTAGTCGAGGAACTCGTGTTTGTACCGGCTGTAGTTGGAACGTTGTAGTTGATGTAGTGTCTGTAATATTTGTATCCATTATCCTCGTCGCCAAATGTCAAGTCCTTTGTACTTAAAGGACGTAAGTATTTGTAATGAAATAATACTCGATGTAAAATACTTTATTTTAAAGAATTATGCACATGGTTTCCATTTTCTATCGCAGTATTAAGTATGTGACAGCTGTCGTTCAGATGACAGTAGTACCAACCTACATTCATGGTTAAGGGAGTTTTACACGAACATAACAATAATTGAGGTATAATAATTATTGCTTTTATAAAAAACACTGATTTTTGTTTATAATAAATATGATTGTTTGTATTTTCAACTGTCCATTAGTTTTAACGACGAATTCGTTTTAATAAAAAATATTATTTTCCAGTTACAGAGTATTTTGATTTTTTGTTTTTCTGTATTGATTTTTTGTTGCTTAATTTTGATGCTGGAAACTTTTCTAAAAAACAAAAATAAATATTTTTTTTAAACACTTTAAAAAAGTTAAAATGACTTTTCCCCAAAAAGTGCTTAATTTTTTAGTTATTTTACGTTGAAATATTCGATTTGGAATTTGGCGAGCATGAACCTATTTTTCATTAGTTACAACTCGTCTTTTACTAGGTGAAGGAATTTATAAAATTTCACTCAACAATTTTCTCAATCACCCCTAGTGTATGGAGCATAGCGTATGCGGATGATTTGCTGCTTATCATAGATGCTAATTCAAGAAGAGAACTAGAAATAAAATCAAATGGAGTACTTGAAAATATAAATGAATGGATGAAAAAAGTTAAACTAACTATATCAGAAACAAAAACAACATATAGCCTTATAAAGGGAAAACTTGAAAGAAATCCAAGTATACAAATAAGGGGGAAAGCAATAAAAAGAACAAAAATAACTAGATATCTTGGTATCATAATCGATGAACCAAGACTCTTTACAAACCATATACAGAATAAGCCAAATAAAAACGGAACATACGCAGTTAATACAGTGTATCGGAACTACGTTTGAAATAGTCTACCAATATAAAAGTTTGACAAACATAAATTATAGCAACTCAACTACCTGTCTTCTTTTAGGCTAAGGCTACGAACAGACAAGCGACAATTTACGGCGCCATAAGAGCAGTAAAATGAAGCGCGAAAATGGGTCCTGGTAAGAAGGATCTGGGTCCAAATTTGTAGCTCATCTAACCACAACAACGACCGAAATATTGTATTTACATTTCGCGACACGCCGTAATTTACATCCCCATCTGGTCATGATTTTTACGGCCGCTTCATTTTACTGCTCTTACGACGCTGTAACAGCAGTATAATGAAGTGACAGTAACTGCAGTAAAAACATGGCCAGACGGGGATGTAAAGTAAGGCGTGTCGCGAGATGTAAATACAGTGTTTTGGTCGTGGTTGTGGCTACATGAGCTACAAATTTGGACCTATGTCCATTTGTTTGCGACACGACGCTGAAGATGGACCCGTTCGATATTGCTTCGCGATATTTTACAGCTCAGTCTGGCCATCCACTACACTCACCCCGGGACCAATTTTCGCGCTCCATTTTACTGCTCTTATGGCGCCGTAAATTGTCGCTGGTCTGGCCGTAGCCTTAGCCTAAAAGAAGACAGGTAGTTGAGTTGCTATGATTTATGTGTGTCAAACTTTTATATTGGTCGACTATTTCAAACGTAGTTCCGATACGCTGTATTAACTGCATATGTTCCGTTTTTATTTGGCTTATTCTGTAAATAGCGTCTGTGAGAAGGCAGCGAAAGTCATGCATTGCATTGCAAGCCTAGCACAAAGGGAGTATAGAATTCCGTTCCAGCATATGCGCGTATACCTGAGTACGATACTTGCCTCAATTGTAGGGTACGGTGCAAGTGTATGGGCACACAGACTAACAAATACAAATATTGAAAAACTGAATAAAGCACAAAGAGGTTTCCTTGTTAGAATGACAGGAGCCTTCAGTACTACAGCAACATCAGCTTTAACAGTATTGACTGGTGTAATGCCCATGCACTTGGAAACACAAAAACGTGCATGTAGATATTGGCAAAGAAAAGAAAATTATGAAAAAATAATACAATTAATGGGAATAGAAATCAGAACAAAAAGAGAATTAGAAGAAATATTAAATAGAAAATGGCAAAACGAATGGGATAATTCCCCTAAAGCAAGACATCTCTATAATTTTATTCCAAATTTAAATAATATACCAAATTATTTTAACCCAAAAAAAGGATTAATCCATTTTCTTACAGGGCACGGTCCGTACCCTACATACCTACATAGATTTAACTTAAAAGACAATCAATATTGTGAATGTGGAGAAATAGGCACACCAGAACACATAGTATTTATTTGCGAAAGACAAACAAATACACAAGAACTACAAAGAATGAGAAGAGACCTTGTTGGCATAAATATAGTAAATATAATACAAAATGAAGAATTATTTAATACACTAAATAATTTAGCGGACATAATATCAAAGAAACAATTAGAATTATATAATATTAGACGAAGAAGAAATCAAGTAAATAATATCCAACCTCTATGAATTTTAATAAGAAATTATACAAAAAAAAATTAAAATTACATGTAACAATATAAAATAAAATATTGGAATAATTAAATAAATATTTATATAATAAATAATTAAAAATTAATATCAAATATAAAATAAAATAAAATAAATCAAAAATAAAAAAAAAAATATTAATCAAACAAAAAAAAAATTAAACTAAAAACCTGAAATTTTAAAACTCAATGGTCTGAGGCTCACCGAAATACCATTGAGAATATCATAAAGTCGATTAGACCTGCACTTAAAATTATTCGTGACTATTTTTAGATGAATAGTGCTGGCATTTCTCATCTGAGAATGAGAAATGGGAGCACTTTTATAAAAATTATATGTTAAAAAAAAAGTAATAATTTATCTTTTGTTTATTAGTTTTTGTTTAGTTGCTGTTATTTGTTTATTAGAATTGTTTACAATTTGTAGTTTTCATAATTAGTAGTAGATTAGGGCTATTGTTAATTAGTCAAATAGAAAAAATTCCTAAAATAATAATATTGTAATAAACTACTGTAATCCCATCAGGAAACGACCTGGATTAGTCACAAGAGGCCAGGTCAATTTTATAATACTATAAATAAATAAATAAATAAATAAATAAAAAATAAAAAATCACCCCTAAAGAATTATAGCTTCAAAAAGATTTTACTTTAGATTGCTAAAGATTGATTAAGTGTAATACATTTTCAATGACACACTGTATATTATAGCTGATATATCAAATCCCTGTATTTTATATACAGTGCGCTGGAATAAGTGTTACCCCCCTTATTACCTTATTTACTTTTAGCACATAAGCAAAACGCTCGGACACGTCGATAATAGTATATTATAGCATCAATGTTCAGGTGACAGACATAACTTTGATTTCTTTAAATGGGAAAGTACATCATGTAAAACCTTATTTAAAAGCTTGTGAAATGCTAATTACAAAATGTATAATACTTTAATCCTGTTTGAGCGCGTAGGCGCAAAATTTCGGTCGAATTCTTTCTAAATGCAATAATTTTTTTTTCGAATCCTGAAAAAACTAATAAATATTTTTAAAAAACTTAAACGTAGATTAAAATATTATAGTATTCTCGATGGTCGGAAATACCTGAGAACTCCTATAATGTTTATTTTAATAAGTCACAGGGGTGGAAAAAAAGAGAAAATTTAGTCTGATTTTTAATTTAAAATATATCATTCAAAAGAAACTTTGTTTATTCTAAGGGACCGTCAGCCCTCGGTAATAATGTAGTATTTCATTCTGCGTTTAAATTTTTCAAAAATACTAATTAGTTTTCTCAGGATTCGAAAAAAATGAATGCGTTTAAATATAGTTCGACTGAAATTTTGCACCTACGCTCTCAAAAAGAATTAAAGTATTATACATTTTTGTTATCAGTAATTCAAAAGCTTTTAAATGAGGTGTCACATGATGTACTTTTCCATTTAAAAAAATCAAAGTTATGCCTGTCACCTGAAGACGTATCGTGTAAAGTTCGAAACATTGATGCTATAATATACTATAATTATTTTAAAACTCGATCTATTCGAGCGTTTTGCTTCTGTGCTAAAAATAAATAAGTTAATAAGGGGGTAACACTTATTCCAGCTCACTGTATGAACATTTAAGAGTATAAGTTTTCTAGAAATCTATAATCTTCCACAGATCTACACAGAAACATATTATATAGGTATTCAATTTAAGCGTTTATTGAATAACCGATTAATCGTGTATTCAATCAACGATTTAAGTAAATCAAAAATTATACTGTTAAGCAAATATTATACCCTTCATTAGCCGTAAATATTTAAAGGCAGAATAGGAAAATTTTAATATGTGTTAAAAATGTAGGATGCAGCAACAAAAGAGAAAGTTTTGAGAGAAATTATTAGTTGAGTTCCAGAACTGGAATTAATTCTAGTTTAATTAAGTTGAGCTAAATAAAATGATAACTTCTCTCATCTTCCACTTTGAAGTGCTTTGATCTTTCTAACTTCTCGAAAATCTAAGAATTTCATACTTTCAAATATTAATTAATCAAAAATAACAATTGATTCTGTGGCGCTCTGGGTTCGTATCCATTCACTTATGACAGAACAGTGATATTAGATAGGTAGGTACAATATAACCAAAGAATACCCCAACCAACTTGGGGTATTCTTTGATATAACTAAATTAAGAGAATAGTCTAGGCGCCAGAGGGGTCACCGTGTCTTTTTCAATTCTGATGGACAAACTCAACGGTTTCTTAACGATTTTTGGCTGCTGATTATGAATTTCAAGCGTGGATTTCGATGCGATTGGTCAAAAAATTGTTATAAACAATTAATTGTTTATAAGGTTCTGGTCCATAAACTAAAAGAGATAAAAAAAATTTTTCAAATAAAATTTGCACCTTCATAAAAAACGAAAAAAAAAAACGTTTACTTAACTCAAATCCAACAATTAGAACTCAAGATATTGTAAAATTAGTGCCCAATGCAAATTGCAAATTGCAAATTAAGTATTTTTCGAAGCTTTATCGATCGTAACTCGGCTTGTACGCATGCAAAAGAGCTTTAGAAAGCTCATTTTAACGCTTAATCAATAGGCTTCCAAACAAAAGTTTATTATATTGCTTTATCTTCATTTGTTTTAAAGTTATACCAGTTTGAAGTTATAATTTTCTTAAAAAAATTATACATTAATTTGTTTGTAAGGGTTTCAAGCAAATTTGAGCTATAAACATTTATACTTTAATTAACAATAATGATAGAAGGACTCAAAAGGAACAATTTGAGCTTAAGAAAATGTTCGTAAGTTTATTTTTGACCAAGATATCGATATTTTAATGGCGCGCTATGAGGCGCAAGATCGGCTCACAGTCAAGCAGGTAAGTATTTTTCGACGCATGAATCCTAACTCGGCCTCTACGCATTCAAATGAGCTTTTCAAGGTCTCATTTTAACGCTTAATTAATGGATTTCCAAACAAAGTTTGCCAACTTACTTTTTAGTTATACATATTTCTGAAATATTAGTTTTTAATGTTTTTTTCTCATTTAGTACAAAAAAATAGAAGACAAAGTAAATAGATTGAAAGGTGATACGAGGTACAGTATGATGTTTTTATTATAAGAATTATATGATAAAATTTTATTAGGATCTTCAAAAACGAAAAATGAACATATATTGTACAAACATTTTTGTAAGTTCAAAATGTTCCTTTTGAGTTCTTCTATTGTTATTGTTAATTATAGTTTAAATGTTTATAGCTCAAAGTTGCTTCAAACCCTTATAAACAAATTAATGTACAATTTATTTTAGAAAATTATAACTTCAAACGGGTATAACTTTAAAACAAATGAAGATAAAATAATTTAACAAACTTTGTTTGGAAGCCTATTAATTAAACTTTTAAAAGAGACCTTCTAAGACTCATTTGCATGCGTAAAAAAATTTGCATGCACAATGTTTCGAAATATACATATTTTGCAATTTGCATTGTGCACTAATTTTACAATATCTTGAGTTCTAATTGTTGGATTTAAGTTTAGTAAACGTTTTTTTCTTCGTTTTTTATTAAGGAATAAATTTTATTTGAAACATTTTTTTATCTCTTTTAATTTATGGGCCAGAGCCTTATCTATTTTTTTACCACTCGGATCGAAATCTTCCCCTCGAAATTCGTAATCAGCAGCCAAAAATCCATAAGAAACCGTTGAGTTTGTCCATCAGAATTGAAAAGGACACGGTGAACGGTGACCTCTATTTGGCGCCTAGACTAATTAGTACAACTAAAATTAAAATAATCTCTATTAAATATGTTAAAATGTATAATAAATAACGATTACTATTACAGGATTGAGTTTAATTTTGTTACTTGGAGGTTCTCGAGGTCACTGAACACAATAATAATGACGATGGTCCTCGAGATACCTGGCGCACAGGTATGGACAGGGTGGACCCTATCTCCTTCCTTTTTTTATTAGCTATATATTCTATCTTTATTTTTTACGTATTCTAAGGCAACTATAATTCATCTAATTTACTTACCGTTGCACGTCATCGGCGTCATAGCCCGTGACGTCACATGATACCAAGACGAAATATTTAGGCGGTAGGTGTGTTCTTTTTTAGAATCCCTTTGCCGAGTACACTGGAATTAGAGCCACTAGACATATTTTATTATATACGCGTAGAAATAATATTTGAAGATTTCTATTAATGTTAACTTAAAGGAAATACACAATAATATGTTTCGTTTAATTTGTATAAATGGATTATAAAGCGTTTTTATGAAGCACATTTATTCGGAGCACACTGTAACTGTAATCGAACGGAGGTGACATTTTAGCATAAATTGGTAACATTTATTTGACAGTTGCGGTATTGACACTTCAGATTTGTTTTTATTATTTATTCTAAGTATTTGTTTTATTATATTTATTGTTTTTATTATTTACTTTAAGGCTATGGGTACATAATTCGCAAATATTTTACGTGTATCCCTACTTTTTCTGTCTTTACACGGCAAATTACGTGTAGTAAAATTCACACTGGTGTGGATATGTAAACATTACTAGAATGTCATTCTACTTGAAAATGTCATAATTAATTTAAAGAGATGGCTTTTGAATGTTCTTGGATAACTGTTATTTTTATAATTGCAAATTATTAATTCAGTTAATAAATGTGATAATTTTTTCACTAACTATGTTTTCAGTGATTGTAATAATTTATTTGTACAACAAAAACTAATAATCAATCGAGAAAAGAGGAAAAGTGTTAAAGTGATTTTTTAATAATATGTTGTTATTTTGGAACGCTTACAATTTTGAACATCTCTAACAACAAAATACTTGGATCACAGGATATATCTGATGTATTCTCTGCTTGGATCTTTCACAAATAATACACAATAAATAACTTTTTATTAAGTTCACGTCTTAAATCAATTATTTATCAAATACACTATATATCAATAATATTTAATCAATTTCTCAAAATATTCCCGATGCAATGTCAAATATTTAAAATTGTCACTGATTGTCAGTGTCTGACTGACAATATATGCTGACAATATTATATTCGGTTGAGTGCGTTGTAAGACAAAGACAGATTTGGAAAATATTACCACGGCATTGTGTTCATTTTTTTCAAATCCTGAAAAAACCAATAAATATTTTTGAAAAATTTAAACGCAGAATGAAAGACTAAATTATTACCGAGGGTCGAAAGTCCCTTAGAATAAATAAAAAGTTTATTTTGAATGAGATATTTGAATTTAAAAATTACACTAAATTTTCTCTTAGTTTTTTCACCCCTGTAACTTATTAAAATAAACATTGTAGAAGTTCTCAGGGACTTTCGGCCCTCGCTAATAACGTAATCTTTCATTCTGCGTTTAAATTTTTCCAAAATACTTATTAGTTTTCTCAGGATTTGAAAAAAATGAATCCCCATTTGAATAGCATTGCAGCCGAAAATACGTTCCGATCCTCTTAAGGTGAGATTTAGCTTTCTATTTGTAATGTTTTTATTTATTTACATTAAATATTAATTTGTTTTATTGTATAATCCAAGTTTGCAATAATTATGTGATCTGTTTGACTTAAAATGGATTCAGGATTTTTTTATACTTTGGCAACAATGTCAACTTAGATCTCTGACATAGATAATGACGTGCAACGGTAAGTACTTAAATTAGACAAACTGTAAATAATCACAGACATATTAATTTTATATACTTCTGTGCCACACTTCATTTGTCAGTTGACAACTCTCCTTGCATTATGCCAAGTCAGTCTCTTCTTACGATGGAAGTGACAGATGGTTTTTATAATTTCCGTGTCTACTTAAGACAGTGTTTCTCTACAAAACTCATTTATATCGTCTGTAATCTCTTGGATTTTTTGGATTAAATCATTAATTTCTGTCTCTCTCTCTCGGAAGGGATTTTCCGACATCGTCGACGATGGGTATCCATCACGTAGATCTAAACTAAAAACTGCAGCTGCCTTCAAGACTACAACGGTTTCTTGAAGACATTCAAATGGTCAACATCTAAGGTCTACCCACATCATCTGGAGCCAGCAGCGTCCAACTTCATCCTCTATACAGCAAGCAAGCAATCCACAGTGCCATACGTATAATTTTATTGTAAATCTATAGAGAGAATTTGCTTGTATTGTACTAAACAAGAATAAAAAACCGCTAAACGCCGCATAAATGAGTGACGCACAAAATATTTACCAGCTACAAAAGAGCTGATATAAATATTACGGAATGGGACGTTTCGATGCCGCCGGTTCATCGCCGGCCGTTTCGATGCCGCCGATTCATCGCCAGTCCATTTCATCGCTGTCATATCTCGCATTTCCTAGAATTCCTAATTAATACTAAAAATATCTAATGATTGTAACTGTCGAAAATTCGGAAATATATCAGATAGCGATTAATTGACTAGCGATGAATCGGCCGGCAACGGCATCGAACTGGCGGCATCGAAACGGCGGCGATGAAACGTCCTAGACCCAAATATTACGTGTAGCCCAGTAAATGAACGGGAAATTCGGCGATACCGTGTAATTTTCAGGAGCAACTCCGAATTGCATGAAAAATTTGGATTTAGGTTCTACTTACCCTCCACTTCAAAGTTGAAATTGTGCCGTTGGTTGCTTTTACTTGGTGGGTGACAGTCACCCCTTCTCGGGGGTGAAAAAACATACGTTCAAGATAAGACCGGAAATGGATAAATTGACTGATTTTAAGCAACTTTTGTTCTATAGAGTTTTTTACGTAAGTCAATACTTTTCGAGTTATTTGTGGTTGAAAATGTTGATTTTTCGACAAAAAAACTACGGTTTCAGACCGTTTTTCGCAAATAACTCAAAAAGTAAATATTTTATCGAAAAAAATATTCTTATCAAAAGTGTAGCCTATAAAAAACCCAAAAAATGGTGTATCAGCAAAGTCTATCAATTAAATAAAAACAAAGTTGTAGCTCATGAAAAATACGTTCTTATTCGTCTAATTCCAAATCGAATATTTCAAGGTGAAATCACCGAAAAATTAAACACTTCGGGAAAAACCCATTTAAACTTTTTTAAAGTGTTTATAAAAAGCTTTGTTTTAATTGTTAACAAAAGTTTTAGCATTAAAAATAAGCGAGTTACATTCAAAATAAAGTTGGCCCTCTTTTTTTTGTAAAAAATCATGAAAATCTCGCCGTGTTTAGCTCCCCAAATGAAATTAATCGCTACCGCTTTGCAAACAATTTACTTACCTATCTATTTTTTATATGATCCGTCAGTTTCACCGGTTTAAAGTGTTTATTTTTGAAAGGGTTATAATTGAGAAAGCTTGAATGGGTCACTAATCACGAGTGTATGCAAATTTTGAATAGCCATATCTTAACCAATTTTTGTCTTACGGAGAAACAAAATGAAACTAGCATATTTATAATAGCAAAACCTACATTTTTTTACTCTTTGAGATTTTTCTTATCACTAATACTTTTTAAGTTATTTTGAAAAATGAAATTTTTCAAAAAGTTTTAGAAATTTTTTTTTACTATAAAACCAAATGTTTTTAAATCTAAGCACTTCAAACCAATCAAACTTACAGATCATATATAAACAATACACATACAGTTCAAATAGATGGTAAAAGCAAACGATTAATTTCATTTAGGGTGCTAAATAGAGAGAGGTTTTCACGATTTTTTTTACCAAAAAAAGGGGCCAACTGTTTTTTTCAGTGTAACTCGTTTATTTTTAATGCTGTAAACTTTTGTAAAAAACAAATAATAAGCTTTTTTTAATACTTTAAAAATGTTAATAAGGTGTTCCCGAAAAACGCTTCTTTCTTCGGTGATTTCGCGTTGAATTATTCGATGTGGAATTAGACGAATAAGAACGTATTTTTCATGAGCTACAACTTTGCTTCTACTCAATTTGTAAAATTTACTGGTACACCATTTTTTTCATTCTCTTATAGCCCTTTCGTGACAGGCTGACACGATCGTGAGCTCATGTTTATGTGGGTATCAATATGTTGTGGGTGTCAAAGATGATATCAATATGTTGTGTCTATCTATCGTGTATTATCAGAGTAACTGAAATTATTTAACGAATTCGCGCTTAGTTTGCAATATAATACCCTATAAAGATGGCTGTGTATTTTGACGACAAAACCGGTAAAGGTAAGTAAAAGATATTTTGTTTTTTATGTTATGTGTTTATGTTATTGTAACGGGGTTGTGGTATAAAGTTTCAACTTCAAAATAATAAACAAGATTTAAGAAATTGTTAGTTTGTTTGTAGAGATCTTGTCCCGTAATATTTGAATATCACGATAGTGAGTTGCCGTCACACATTCAATTTTCAATAGCAGGAAATTAAAAATACTAAATATTTATTGGTTTGACTTTTTATTAATTTTTCTCTATTTTAATGATAAAAGTATTTTTTTTTCTAATTACAGGTGTGCCTCTCACCCACGATTTGGCTCTAGAGGTGTTAAATGATGGTAACTAGTCCCAAATAGAAGATTAAGATGGCGAAAATGATGTTGATTTTGACGTTCAGATGTTTAAAAATAACACCGATGACAAGGATATTGAAGAAACTGTATTAGATGAAGAACCTGTATTGGATGAAGAACCTGTTCCTTCAACGAGCTCTTCTTCAGCAAAGAGGCAATGGAAAGACATGACATTTTTTCAGCAAAAAATTTTTGTTCTATTTTAGTTAGTATGTAATAGCATATTAAACAATTATAAAAATAATTTTTATTTGGCCCTAATGGTGTTTTACTTTTAATAAAAATGAATTTTTTTATACACTTACGATCCTGTATTCATAGAACATAAGCCGAGAGCGCACGAACGTGACATGTCATTTGTGATAGATTCAAACAATGATTTTTTTTT
Source organism: Diabrotica virgifera virgifera (assembly GCF_917563875.1). NCBI lineage: Eukaryota > Metazoa > Arthropoda > Insecta > Coleoptera > Chrysomelidae > Diabrotica > Diabrotica virgifera. Next base: position 142,489,980 of record NC_065450.1, read on the forward strand.
CTGCATTTTTGACATCTTTTCTAGATAACGTATATCGTATTTATTCAAAGGGAAACTTCATTTTCACTCAAAAAAAAATCAGGCCTGAAAGGGATAGGCTACACTTTTGTAAAAATATTTTTTCGATAAAGTATTTACTTTTTGAGTTATTTGGGAAAAACTGTCTGAAAACGTAGTTTTTTTGTCGAAAAATCATCATTTTAAATCGCGAATAACTCGAAAAGTATTGACTTACGTAAAAAACTTTATAGAACAAAAGATGCTTAAAATAAGTCAACTTATCCATTTCCGGCGTTACTTCAAACACGCGTTTTTGACCCCCGAGAAGGGGTAAATGTCACCCCCCAAGTAAAAGCAACCAACGGCACAAATTCAACTTTGAAGTGGAGGGTAAATAGAACCTAAATCCAAATTTTCATACAATTCGGAGTTGCCCCTGGAAATTACACTCCAAAACGGTCATTTATTGGGCTAGTGGCGCAAAACAGTATTTTAATTTTTATAGAGAATAATATTATAGTTTTATTTTGAAACATTTTTCCATAATATTTGCTAAACTAAGAGGTAAAACGCGCCATAAAATAGTAACTTTGATACAGTTTGCTTTTTGAAGCAATTTTGTGGCGTGTTTTACTAAAAATATAGCAAATGTTATGGAAAAATCTTTCGAAATAAAACTATAAGTTTACTTTCCATCAAATATGCAGCTGGAATATTTTGTGCGCCACTCAATTTTACGGCGTTTAGCGGTTTTTTATTCCTGTACCAGGAGTTTTTCAAAGTTTTCTATAAACTAAATGTATGAACTTGAATGTAATGCTTTTCGATTACACGTTAAGTGTTATAAATGGTCGTCTTTGTCACATTATTGTCCTAGATGATCTAGTGGTTACAACACTAAACTTGTGAATCCGAGTTCATATACCAGCCATACCAAGAATTTCTTTTCAATTTAATTCTTTGTGTGTATCGATACATTATATTTTTTTTCTATTCCGAATATATTGAAAACAAATTGTGATGGCTGACAAATGAACTCGGATTTCCCGATAAAATTTAGCGTCGTAACCACTACAACTAGAACATTTCGGCGATAATGGTTAAATATATTATACTTTGGAGCTCGATAACTTCTATAAGGCTTAAGCGATTTTAATCACTATACATGAGTTCGAAAGGTATTGACAAAAGTAGTGTCTAATGCATCTAAGGCCAAATATGATAACTGAAGGTATTATAGGATTTAGTGAGCTTGGAAAACCGTTTATTTCCCATAGGAACTGGATTTGATCATACTTACGAGGCCTATAACTTAAAAATTCGAATTTTCCCAGATATGAGGTATACACCGTTAGATACGTCTAAAGTACTCCTATAAACGCTTAGTTATTGGAACAATTCGTAGGTTGAAATTTTGAGTACCTAATTGTCGAAAAACCAAAATTTTCAAAGTTCAATTTTTTAGTTGTTCAGCTATACTGAGCCATGTGCCCGATCCTGATAACTTAGGCACGATTTGTAAGTTTAACTCAAGTACTATTGATTAGGTGTATTTGTGGTTTTCCTCTCTTTCTTTGAACATAACATACATACCCCCCAAAAATATGTCGTGTACTTACCCAGTCCTACAGGTAAGTTATGGATTGTTAGAAGTCATAAACAACACTGGTTCTGAATCGGCCCCGACCCCCCTTGAAACACAGAAAAAAATTAAATGTAGATCGGTGTAACTCTTTCACAAATATACCCAAATACACACATACCCACAAATATTTTCCTCTTTTTAAATAGAAATTGAGTCAAATTTATGAGCTCGGTAACTTTTGAATGCGATAACCGATTTTTAAAATTAGACATGCATTAGAAAGGTAATGATCAGTACTATCAGAAGACAATGAGACCTGACTTAAATTTTTGTACTTTTTGGGAGTTTTGGGGACGAGATCTAAAAACACACCCTAAATGGGAAGGACCGTAAAATCCATACCCTTGGATCAAAATAGATAGTTGACATATGGATTGGCGAGTCTTTTCCCATAACTTTAGGATAGAATTTGGCCCATTTTCCAATTCAGTCAGATTTAGAAAATCGAAAGTTTCGTGTATATATCTGTACCATTTGATCAGATGATGTTTTGTCCATTTTTACTACTTTATAGGAGAGACAAAAAACCGTTTATGGGAGTTTGTGTTTAAGGTTTTACCTAGGAATTAGCAATTTTTAGAATAAATATATATGTGAATCTATGCGATATGTTACAATTTATTTTACGGACTCGAAAACGTGGAACAAGAATTTGAAAATAAAAAAGAAATTTGAAAAAATTGCAAATTATCATGTTTTGACCAAATGATTATTGTTAAAGAAAATCACTTATTATCTTCCTATTCTGGAATTATTTGACTTTTTTGTGGAATTTCTTCTTCCTCTCCTTCTGTATGTCATCTTTATGTCTTCACTATGTCTTCATCTGCGATAAAGGTTGGCAATCATCACTGCTATTCTAACTTTTGACACTACAGCTCAAAAGAGTTCAGTTGAGCTGCATACACACCAAGATATTTTTCTTCTACCTATGCTGCGCCTTCCTTGAATATTTTCCTGCATTATTAATTTAAAGATACTGTGTTTTTTTTTATTTTGGTGGAATCCAGTATCTCCCTGTAGTGCTCTATTTTTCTTAGTACTTTTCCTTGGTAATTCTGTCTGCCCAGGAGATTCTCAGCAATCTTCGATTAGTCCACATTTCAAATGCTTCCAATCTATTATTACATTGTTTAATAAGAGTCCATGTCTCCACAACATACACAAGGATAGAAAATGCATAACAATAATTTATTACTCGTTTTCTAAGATTTAGGCTGAGGTCTCTACTACAAAATATTTGTTTCAAGTTATTGAATGCATTTAACAATGAATTAATACAACTTGATTCCACAAAAATAATAATTTGTGACTTATGCTCAAGTGACTTGCACCACTTATCACTATTTGACCATAAAAAATGAAAAATGTATTTTGATCATTGTGTGATAACAATACTTATGATAATCTGATCACACATAAACAAAAAAATGTGCACTTATCATTGAATAACCAATGCTGCGAATCAAATTATATCCGTTGTGCATTTAGCAGCGTCTGCCTAAACGATAAAGAATGTTGTTTTGATTATTGGTGTGCACTAAACACAAAATGACTAAAAATGCAGTTAGCACCGTCTGACCAAATGGTACTGATATAGTATCTCATATAGGGAGGTTGTGCGCCACAGTCGAGAACTGCCGTTTTGGGGAATATCATTTCATTATTTTGTTTTATGCTAAATAAAATGATTAGTTAGTTTTATGTTTTATTTGTCCCATTCTAAAACTTAATGTTAAATTTTTGCAACTAAAATAAGACGAATTTACACCTTAAGCAGGACACGCACTGAATCGGCATAGAGCGATCGGCTCGGCTAAGAGCAATCAGCAGATTTTGCTATACATGGAAATAAATAAGCCATCGCGCACCGCCTAAGAACGTTCGACAGTCGAACGTTCTTAGGCGGTGCGCGGTTGCTCACTTATTTTCATGAATAGCAAAATCTGCCGATTGCTCTTAGCCGAGCCGATCGCTCTATCCTGATTCAGTGCGCGGCCTGCTTTAGTGACTGAGCTAGGCAAAACGTTAATAATCAGTTCCCATAGTAAGTTGGAGATTTATTGTTCTGCGTTAACTCCCCTACTTGCTGTGGTAATTCTACCGTTACAGATATTTTACTAAAATGGAAACAATATTACTCTTAGGTAAATATTTCAGTAATTTATTAAAACTAAATTGCAATGTGACGACTTTTCCTTGGGGCCCCATCCGATGAATTTGCCGCGAGCCTCAGATGATATTGTTACGCCACTGGTAATAAACTGACTTCATATCAGCTTCAGGACGTTCCATTATGGCACTGAAGTTACTGCAACTATTCAGATATAACACAGACACCCACAACCGGTAATAACTTTAAACATTAATTAGTTATTACGTTAATGAGCATCAAAGAAGCAGATATCCATTTAAATTTAAGCTTAAACAGCGAACTGTGCAGTTTTAGGGAAGGTAGTAATTCATCTGCCATAAATATAATTATTACCTACCAGGAGTCCTCCGAAGCAATATGAAACGCAAAAAACGGAAAAACTGTAGGTCCAGACGAAATACCTGCGGAATTACTGAAATGTCTAGACGATAAAACCCTACCTGTACTACTGGATCTATTTAATGAAGTATACAAAACCGAAAATATCCCTCAGGAATGGATGGTGTCCACCTTTGTAACAATACCAAAAACAATATTATATGCCAAAAATTGTTCGGATTATAGGACAATATCACTAATAAGCCATACCCTAAAGGTGATTCATGGAAGATTATACAGAAAGCTAGAAGATAAAATGGATGATACCTTATTTGGGTTCCGCAAAGGACTTGGAACAGGAGAGGCATTGTTTGCGTTTAATGTCCTCTCTCAAAGATGCTTAGATATGAACCTGGATAGTTATTCCTTTTTCATCGATTTCGAAAAAGCGTTCGACAGTGTCCGACATGAAAAACTAATAGAATTATTAAAAAACAGAGATATAGACAGACGAGATTTAGGAATTATCATCAATATGTATTGGAATCAAAAGGCCAATATAAAGATAGAAGAACAAGAGTCCGAGAATATTGATATGAAGAGAGGAGTACGACAGAGTTGTGTTCTGTCGCCGCTACTCTTTAACGTGTAGGTACAGTGAAGCCATATTTCAGGAAGCAATAGCGGAACTAAGTGATGGAATCTATATAAACGGAAGAATATTAAATAACATAAGATTCGCTGATGACACCGTTATAATGGCAGACACCCTGGAATCGCTACAAGAAATGTTAAATAGAATTATTGAACCAATAAACAAGAAGAAAACTAAATTTATGATTGTCTCAAAAACACAACATGGAAATGAAAGGTTAATAATAGAGCAAACCCAAATAAAAAAAGTAAAGGCATACAAATATCTGGGAACCTGGGTTGATGACAAAAATGACCAAAGCAAAGAAATTAAAGTCTGAATTGAAACTGCAAGGCTAACATTTATAAAAATGAAGACACTGTTTACAAACAAATACCTTCAGTTGCCTCTCAGATTGAGGGCTCTCAGATGCTACATATTTTCTATATTACTATACGGAATGGAAGGTTGCACATTGAAGAGACAACACATAAGAAAAATAGAAGGGTTCGAAATGTGGTGTTACAGAAGAATATTGAAAATTCAGTGGGTTCAAAGGATTACCAATGTTGAAGTGCTACGACGTTTAAATAAGGAGAAATTATGAACAGTATAAAACCAAGAAAACTAGAATATTTAGGTCTCATTACCAGAGGAGAAAAATATGAGTTGCTGAGAATTATTATGCAAGGAAGGATCCAAGGAAGAAGAAGCATAAGAACAAGACGCATTTCCTGGCTGAGGAACCTTAGGGAATGGTTTAACTGTACTTCTTTACAACTGTTCAGAGCAGCAGCGAACAAAGTGACAATAGCCATTATGATATCCAATCTCCGATAGGAGATGGAACTTTAAGAAAAAGAAGAATTCGTCCTCCATGACTAAAATAATTCAAAGTACAGTTCAGAAAAATTTTTTGGTAATAAAAATAATTACTTGCAGGTTAGACGCATATCAGAGCAACTCAAAGATGAAAATATCAAAAAGAAAACAGAGAAGCAGCTGAACAACAAACTTAAAGAAATTACCAACAAAGAAGACAGAACACAAAATATAGAAAATAGCTGGTAGGAAATCAGAAACTCTCTTGCAATGACAACTGAAACGATCACACACAACAACGACCGCGGAGGCAATGATGGATGACAGAGGAAATATTAGATTTAATGGATGATAGAAGAACATGCAAACAGCACTAAACAATGTGTACACAGAAATAAATAAAACCATCAAACAAAAAATACAAACTGCAAGAGAAAAATGGATAACAGAACAATGTGAAGAGATCGAAGACTTAAATGAAAACATGATGAGCTCCATCTTCAGTATGGAAGGAATTAACAGGCACGACATACTCACAAATACCAAATAATTTAATCAACGGAGAAGGCAAACTAATTCTAAGCCCTGAAGAACAAATAAGCATGTGGGAAGACTATGTACTAGGGTGGACCGATAATAGCAAAATTTTAAAAAAATTGACATATTGATTTGGAATACCCACCAAAAGTTACCTTTAGTAACGACAACAAAAAAAGTATTATTACGACTTCTTGATAAAATTACATCTTCTGCCCTCTACCGACTTTTGAAAATCGAAAAACAAATGTTGGCGTTATTAACAGAAGCCGGCTGGCGGTCCTGGTTTGTTTAGTTCCTAAAGCGAAAGTAGAAACTAATATAGAAACAGATCATGAATTTCCTTCCACTTCGCATGCCAATATCAATACAGAAATTCAGTATACAAAAAATTATTTCAAACTTCCTACCTTGGCCAAAGTCTTTGACCGCTATGGACTATCGAACAGATCTGTAGCAGCTGTGGCAAGGGCAGTGCTACACGATTTTGGAATTGTTATCAAGGTTAACAACGCTATAAAAGGGTTTTATGCAAAACTCCTCCGAAACTTTGAAATCCATATATTTTGATGGGAAGGAAAGATAAAACCTTCGTTATCGAAAATATAGACGGCAAGTCCCACAGAAAGAATTACACTCGAAGAGCATCTTTCATTAGTTCAAGAGCCAGGCTCTATATGTTTAGTTCATACAGTACCCCTTTCTGGATCGGCTCTAAGCGTTTTTCAAAGTATCGTCAACTTTTTAGAGAGCTATAGATATAATCTAGAAGAACTAGTGGTAGTAGGCTGTGACGGAACTGTTGAAAATACCTACGGGAAGAAAAATGATACAATTTCTCAACTAGAAATAAAGTTAGGACGCCCTATACAAAGATGTGTCTCTTAGCTTCAGGCTAATGAATTGGCTTTAAGGCACCTTTTCGGTCAGTCAGCCGGCATGTTTTCGGCAGCTTGACGGTTAAACTCAATGTCCAAGACTTTTACAGGAACTATAGGAAATCAAATAGTGCAGTGCGAAAATATACCAGTTGTGGACTATAACATTATTGTCTGTGAGCTACCAGAAATAGATTCAATTGACTGCCGATCAGAATTTGTGTCACAATTCCTACAGGGGATTTTTCTGTCGATCTATTAAACCGAAGCCCTGAAAGTTGAGTAAATCGTAATGGCTCACATTGGCGAATCGCATTCTACGTCTTTATGTTAGTACTGTACTGAAAATCCAACATCAGAATTAAAGATACTGACCAAATTTATTGTCACAGTTTACGCTCTTTTATGGCTTCAGATTAAATGAAACTCATCATTGTGTGAATGCTGCAAAGCATGCTTTACAAACAATAAAACGCAGTCGATACCTAGAGCAAAATTTGAAAAGTGTTATAGACCATGTAGTTCAAAGAAATGCCTATTTTGTACATCCGGAAAATCTTCTGCTATGTATGCTGCATGACACTCGCCCCCCATATAAGAGAGCTTGCTAATTTTGACGAAGATGATTATATTGATCTGGTTCATTGACAAAAAAATAAAATAACTTACCCTCCATTGCTTCAAACTTTGAAAGTAGAGGATTTGAAAAATATTATTTCCGGTTCTCCTGATAAAATCATCGACATGCTTACATTTCCCTGTCACACCCAATCTGTAGAGAATTCGTTTACTCTGAAGTAAAAGTCTTTGAGATTCGGTTGTTGGGTCACAAAATAGAGACAATTTTATCAAGGCAAAAATTGATTCGAGCAAAGATATGCCAATATTTGAGTCAAAAATGACTACAAACAATAAATAATCAAAATTAAGAGTGAGGGTAGGGAGAGGGTAGATAATTAAAAATGACATATTTCAAAGATATTTCATTTGGAAATCATGTTTATAAATAACATGTGCTCATTACATTAACTTTTTAATTAAAATCATAAGTTCCTATTTGTTATTTTTTCAACCCCCGGTAGAGAGCAGAAGATGAACATTTTTTGAAAAATCGCAAATAAAGATTATGTTTATAATACCAATTGGCAACTTCGATTTTTCGATCCACCCTACTATATACTCTTCTGTGACATCAGAGAACTCACTACATTAAATAAAGGAAATGACGAAGTTCCTCCAATACTGAAGTTCGAACTGGAACATGCTCTTCGTCAACCTAAAACTGAAACATGCTGAAGCTTTTCTTGCAAATCATACAGAACAGAATAGAAGATGTATAGAAGATGTGACGAGATCACCGGTCAAGGACAATTTGGCTTCAGGAAAGGTATGGGGACGCGAGAGACAATATTCTGCCTTCAAACTCTAGCATAAGTGTGCAAAGATCAACAAGCAGACATTTTTGTCTATTTTATTGGGTTAAGTTGAGGTTGATTTCATGTAATCGAATGAACTACCTTCCAATAAAGTTGTTTCAGGAACGCAACTCATAAATAATAGCAATATCATTGTAAAATGTATAATACATGTCTGAATTGTCAATATGAATGAATCAAATAAAATAAAATTATTAGAAGAATTTTTTTTAAGTACATATTGTAATAAATCGGAATTCAGGCCGTAGAAGAATGTCATGGTTGCGGAATTTGAGTGGTTTGGCTGCACCACTAATGAACTTTTTAGGTCAGCTGTAAACAAGGTCAGGGTAGCCTTGATTATTTCCAATCTCCGATAGGAGTGGCACGAGAAGAAGAAGAAGAAGTAATGAAAACAAAATTTAGTTAATTTACTAATGTTTTGCAGGTATTTCGATACCGATTTCCGAAATGGAATTCGAAACGTCAAATAAACTTAATTTTAAAGAAAAATTAGGGCTTTTTCCAACCAAATATAGTAAACTAATTTAATACAAGATACAGTTTTTCCTTTGCGAAGATTTAAGTTTTTCATATGTTTTCGAAAGTTTTAAGCACATTCGATTTAAACTTCGTATCTTTACAACATAAATAGATAGCAACTGAAATAAATTCTTTAGAAAACTTCCAGGAAGCAATCCGATTACGGAAAATTGGATAAGGAATAAATGTAAAAATGGGCTTTCACTGAAAATTCTGATAGATATGGAACTACAGGAAGTAAAATGCCATGTCAGGAATGCAATCCCCACACTCATACAGTCGCATAACATGAGGAAAATAATGTATTACAAATACAATAAATTGATTTAAATACGACAACAAAGAGATGTCTTGTGCTTCTATGTATATTATTCATCAGTTAGTTTTAAGTTCACTTCAGGATATAGGCCTCCCTATAGGCCTTGAGCAGGATCAAATTTTTCGTCATCCTTCGCAGATCATCTTGCCAACCTGTAGGTGGTCTCTCTCTGTTACGTGTATCTGTTGTTGGTGTCCATTCGTTTAACTTGCGTGTCCACCTTCTACCCTTTATCGTTACCAGGTGGCCAGCCTATCGCTATTCTATTTCAATCTACAAACTCCCTTCTCAACATCTGTAGCTCTGGTTCTGTTTCGTTGGCCTTCATTCGTGAACTTATCTTTTAATGTTACTTCTATCATTGAACTCTCCATCCTTTTGTGTGTTACTCTTAGTTTTGAAGCATTGTTTTTTGTTAGGTACAGTGTTTCCACACCGTAGACCATTACTGGCAGAACAAACTGATCGAATACTTTCCGCTTTAAATTAATCTGCTGTTGATGTGCTACTTTCCTGATCCTCACCTGTTTGGTTGTCATGGCCTATTGTAATGTCGTGTCCAAGGTATAGCTGGTTCCTAAAAAAACTGATACGACTCTTAGTAAGATTTGATCATTTCGAGCAGTGTATTTGATTGGTTTGACATATAGTCATTCTTTCACGGTTTTTGCTCTAAATTTTAAAGAACTGCTTGGATTGACATGAAATTTGGCATACATATAGCTTCTATGTCAAAGAAAAAAGTGATATTGTGCCGATGTGTGCTTTTGCCCTGGGGGTGACTTTCACCCCTTCTTGGGGTGAAAAAATATATGTCCAAAATAAGTCCGGAAATGGGTAAACTGATTAATTTTAAGTAACTTTTGTTCTATAGAGCTTTTTCGCCAAGTCAACAGTTTTCGAGTTATTTGCAAGTGAATATGTTCATTTTTCAACAAAATAACTACATTTTTAGACGCTTTTTCGCAAATAACTCAAAAATTAAGTACTTTGTCGAAAAAAATGTTCTTAGCAAAAATATAGCCTATAAAGAAGTAAAAAAATAGTGTACGCGTTAGGTCTCTGGATCTCGTAGGCCCAGAGTTATAGCCAATGAAAAATAGATTCATATTCACCAAATTGATTTTTTCTCGATTTTTTTACCAAAACCAAAAGGGACTAACTTTATTTTGAGCGTAACTTGTTTAATTTTGATGCTAGAAATTTTTTTTATAAAACAAAAATGAAGCTTTTTTTAAACACTCTAAGTAATTTGTAATGAGTTTTTCCCGAAATGTGCTTCATTTTTGGTTATTTCACGTTAAATTATTTCATTTGGAATTTGACGAATATGAACCTATTTTTCATTAGCTATAACTCTGCTTTTACTAGGTGTAGAGACGTAATGTATACACCATTTTCTAAAATTTTTTACAGGCTATATTTTTGTTAAGAATGTTTTTTCGACAAAATACTTACTATTTGAGTTATTTGCAAAAAACCGTCTAAAAGCGTGGTTATTTTGTTGAAAAATGAACATATTCACTGCCAAATAACTCGAAAAGTATTGACTTAGTGAAAAAACTCTATTGAACAAAAGTTACTTAAAATTAGCCAGTTTATCCATTTCCTGACTTTCTTTGGACGAAAATTTTTTCACCCCCAAGAGGGGGTGAAAACCACCCCCAGGGCAAAAGCACATATCGGCACAATATCACTTTTTTTCTTTGACTTGTTAGCTATGTGTATGCCAAATTTCATGTAAATCCAAGCGGTTCTTTACAATTTAGAGGTTTTGCAATATTTTACCGTTAAAGAACGGACTAATAATATTTATTATGACAGAGAAATAATAAAATAAATAAACACACAACAAACAACTAACTACATATATGTTAATTCATAAATTGTAATAAATATTAAGGTCTAAATTTTGATATTATTTTGAATTCTTGCAGTTTTCGCATCTTCAAAAGGATTCTCTTCTAATCTCTCCAAAAGCCTACGATCTTCATGAGCGGTAGATATTTTTGGTCTTCCAGAACCTTACTTTCTTTCGAGAGTTTCTTGTTCTCTTCATCTTTTATTAATATTAAAAACTCTTCTGCTTACCTTAAAATGGTTCTTTACGGCAGATAGTGACCAACCATCTTCTAGTTTCGTCACAATTCTTGCTTTTAGTTCTTTGTTAGCATGTGGATCCATTTTTTGATGGAATGGCCCCCTCCCATTCCAACAGTGAAGCGAGATAGGCCCCAACATACAAGAGAGAGGTTCTAGCACTTCTAGAGAGACATGAGAGAGACAGAGAATTTGTCAGGTAAAATTTGCTACAACTACAACGTACCTGACTAGCACTGTCCGATTATCTTCCCTCCTTTACCTGATTATCTTCTATCTCATCCTGACGCCATTAACTTAGTTTTATGGCGATTCCATCAGTGTTGACAGTTCGTTGGGTTGAACACAATAAGTTATCTCACATATTTTAAGATTTGGCAGTGACAGTGACAGTATGTAAATAATAAATATTTATTTTTTCTACGGCCGGCGGCCGTGTTAAAAGAGCCACTTTCACGCACGCATTTCCTTTCCGAAAGTTGCACTTTCCCGCACGGCGTGCGTGAAAGTAAATTTTCCCGCACAGAGTGCGAGAAAGTAAAATACTTTGTAATATGGTATTATACCGGGTGTCCACTTATATTTTCCCCCATTTTAACTGCCTATAACTTCTAAACGGCCCAAGATAGAAATATGCGGTTTTCGCTGAAATCTTTTATTTTAGTAAAACTTGTCTGAATGGATTGAATTTTTTATATCGCTTTCAAATACAAAAATAAAAATGGCGGATTTTTGAAAAAAACGTTGTTGACTATTTTTTAATGGAATACCCAGTATATTTTTTTGTAAATTGAAAGAAAGGTCATTCACCTATCCAGCGATATAAAGGTTTTCAAAATCAGTTGTCAAATCACTGAGTAATTAATTTTTAAAATGAGAGGTGCAACGTGGATATCACATACATAAATAACATAACGAAGCAAATTGATATTATGTTATGTGATTTCCACATTGCATCTCTTACTTTAAAAATTATTTGCTCAGTCATTTAACAACCGATTTTAAAAATTTTTATATCGCTGGATAGGTAAATAACCGTTTTTTCAAGTTACAAAAAATATACTGGGTGTTTTAATAAAAAAAGTCAACAACGTTTTTTTTTAATCCGCCATTTTTTATTCAAAAGCGATATAAAAAATGGTCATTTACCTAAAAATTAAAAAAAAAACGGTCATTTACCTATCCAGCGATATAAAATTTTTTAAAATCAGTTGTCAAATGACTGAGCAATTAATTTTCAAAATGAGAGATGCCATGTGGAAATCACATAACATAGTAAATATCAATTTGCTTTTTTATGTTATTTAGGTATGTGATATCCATGTTGCACCTCTCATTTTAAAAATTAATTACTCAGTGATTTGACAACCGATTTTGAAAAACTTTATATCGCTGGATAGGTGAATGACCTTTCTTTCAATTTGCAAAAAAATATACTGGGTGTTCTATTAAAAAAAAGTCACCAACGTTTTTTTTCAAAAATCCGCCATTTTTATTTTCGAATTTGAAAGCGATATAAAAAATTCAATTCATTGGGGCAAAACTACTACTAAAATAAAATATTTCAGCGAAAGCCGCATATTTATATCTTGAGCCGTTTAGAAGTTATAGGCAGTTAAAATGGGGCAAAATATAAGTGGACACCCCTAATATACAGGGTGTAACTAAAATACAGGTCATAAATTAAATCACATATTCTGGGACCAAAAATAGTTCGATTGAACCTAACTTACCTTTGTACAAATGTGCACCTAAAAAAAGTTACAGCCCTTTGAATTTACAAAATAAAAATCGATTTTTTTCAATAGATCGAACACTGTTTGAGGTTTCTTATTGAAAACGGACATGTGACATTCTTATGATAGGAACATCTGAAAAAAAAATAATGAAATTTGTGTACCCCATAAAAATTTTATGGGGGTTTTGTTCCCTTAAACCCCCCCCAAACTTTTGTGTACGACCCAATTAAATTATCATTGTAGCACAACTAGTTAAACAAAATGTTTTTAAAACTTTTTTGCCTCTTAGTACTTTTTCGAAAAGTTAGTTTTTTTTTGAGATATTTTGAATATTTTGTAAAATTCACCACATATTTGTGTACTGTTAAGTACGATTTTAGAGACTTGGTAATAATATGAAAATTTCTTTATAAATTACAATTTGAGGTATATTTTGAACCATATTAAAAAAGAAGCCACATCTCGATAAAAGGTGCCTTATCTGAAAAATACTAAGAGGCAAAAAAGTTTTAAAAACACCGTGTTTAACTAACGGTACAGCAATAATAGTTTAATTGGAACGTACACAAGCATTTGGAGGGTTTAAAGGCACAAAACCCCTATAAAATTTTTATGTAAACATATTAAAAGAGAAGCCGCATCTCGATTAAAACTGGTTTATCGAAAAAGTACTCAGAGGCAAAAAAGTTTTAAAAACATTGTGTTTAACTAATGGTACTACAAAAATAATTTAATTGGGACGCACATAAAAGTTTGGGGGGTTTAAGGGAACAAAACCCCCATAAAATTTTTATGGGCTGCACAAATTTCAATATAATTTCTTTTTAGGATATTCATGCCATAAAAATGCCACATGTCCATTTTCATTAAAAAATCTCTAATAGTTTTCGATATATCGGAAAAAATCGATTTTCATTTTGTAACTTCAAAGGGCTGTAACTTTTTTTGTGTGCATATTTGTACTAAGGTAAGTTAGGTTCAATCGAACTATTTTTAGTTCCAGAATATGCTATTTAATTTATGACCTGTATTTTTGTTACACCCTGTATAATAATACATGCAATAAACTAATATTTATATATTTTACAAAATTGGCAAAATTACTTGCTAAAATCACTAGCCAGTTGTGTCTGAGTTTTTTAGCGAATGGACTAAACATTTCACCTGACAAGACAATGTACGGTGGACGCCTACGCAGAAATGCACGGCACCTTAAGAAGAAGAAAAAGTAAATGGTGTAACTTTATTACGTTTCTCGCATTTCTATAAAAATATTGTATACCAATCTGGAATAACCGCTATCAATGCAAGTTTCATTTAATGTTTCAACTACACTAAAAAAGTCAAACACCTTGTGGAAATTTATAAACACTAATACCAGGGGTCAGTTATATTCTATGGATTTTAAATAAGTTGTTTTATTGTTTGTAGGTGATCGTTAGTACCAAACTTTGATCTAAAATCCCACTTGCTCTCTGATTTGTTACAGGTCTAGTTTTTTATCCAATCTCGTTGTTATGATTCTTCTAAAGAGTGTGTACCTACATAATATAATATGTCTTAACAGACTAATGGGTCGATAATTTTCTATGTCAATTTTATCTCCATTTTAATATAGCAGAATCGTTACAGCCTTGCTCCATTTAGACGGTATCGACTTTCTCGTAAGCATAACTTAAAAGGTTCTTGTATTTTGAGATGAGAATAATGTATTAAAAATACTTTCAACTGATTTATATACAGTGAGCAGTGTGAGCACGTAAAGGTTGGAATACATTAATTTTTTCATAAATGGGCGATTTTGGAAATAAATCCCGAAATAGGTCGATTTTTATTTTTAAATTAAGATTTTTTTGGAAAATATATCATACTAGTGACGTCATCCATCCGGGCATAATGACGTAATAGGTGATTTTTTTAAATGAAAATAGTGGTCGTGTGATAGCTCATTTTAAAGGTTGTTTAATTATATATTCAGCAATATAAACATTAATATAATTATTTATACAGGGTGCCAAATTTTTTTTTTTAAATTAAATTAATGGAGACAAACAGAAGAATGTATGTAATTCAATTAATTCAAAATACGTTTTACTGCTATCAGAAAACAGGAAAAAATGTTTATTTGGCAAATAAATATTGTTGCCTGCCTTTTGTCAGTATAAATATTTCATTTAAGCAAAAAGCAATGTTTATTATTACATACATTCTTCTTTTTGTATCAATTAAATTAATTAAAAAAAATTTTTGGACACCCTGTATAAATAATTTATATTGCTGAATAGAGAATTGAATAATTTAAATATTCTCATTTAAAAAAATCGTCTATTATGTCATCACGTCCAGATAGATGATGTCACTAGTATGATACATGTTCGGACTTGTTTTGAAATTTATTTCCAAAATTGCCCATTAACGAAAAAATTAATAATTTATTCCAACCTTTACGCGCTCACTGTATAATAATATAGATATGTCTAGTGTTTCTATGTGTGTTCTATCTTTCATTTGCCAGCATATTTCTTTCACAATTTTATTTTGTGTTACACTTTTTTTTATAATAATTAGAGGCCGTTGCCATGACTATGTAGTGATCTGATATGCATTTTGCACCTCCAGGGCCGTCTCAACCCGGGGGTGCAAGGGGTGCGAGGCACCCAGGCGCCAAGTCCAAGGGGCGCAAGCCGAACACTTTCTAGGTTTAAACTTACGCTTCTTGTCCTTATAAAAACTACAAATAACAAAAATATACAAGTGCACTTTTGGTATTTTTTACAAAGTCTATTAATGGTGCGAACGACATGCAAATGAAATATGAAACCCATTTAGATTATTCCGACAATAATAATTTCAAGAAGGTGACGCGTAATTTTGACCAATATTGAATGTCGAGTGACAATGAATCACTTTCTTGTAAAAATTATCACTGTATCCGATTTTGCTGACAAAAGTATAATTGTCTTTTGAGGAGCTATGTAGATAATATTATGTAAAAGCGCCGCATTACATGTATAGTCGGTATTTTTTAAAGCTGGCGGTAGAATCTGTAATAATAAGAAAATACACTGCGCGTCAGAGAAAACGGGCACCCCAAAAAATGGGTAATTTTTATGTCTCAAATTTCCTAAACCTGTTGGCGGATTTGAGTGATTTTTTTAATACATTATAGCCTTAGGGCGCGTCCATAGTGCGCGCTGGTGCACTTTGGACAGACCCGTTTAAATACGAAGGATTATTTCCCCACGAACTTGGCCCTTACTTCGAAAACCAGCGTGCAATATGGCCGCGCCCTCCTTCTTTAACAATATCGCTGTAATAATATTGCTGCTAGACAGGTAAATTGTCATTGTATACCGGGTGTATCAATCAAACAGTGTTTTTTCCTCAATATTCACAACACCCTGTGGAATATTCTAGCCTTTATAAAATACTGAAATTTAAACCAACTCCGGTTTTGTATAATAAAAAAGTTAGGGTCTTTAACAACTAGCCATGTTTTTCATCAAAACAGGTTGTTTCTAAATAAGTGCGACAAGAGGGTAATCTTTAAGGGGTAATTTTGCATGAAAAAATAATGACCATTTGCTTTATGAACATATTGTCCGTAAATGCTTCGTTTCCGAGATACGGGATGTTGAATTTTTTCTTACAAACTGATGTTTTATTATTTTTTAAATACGGTTTTAAGAGGTAGTTGTTGTGCATTTTTTGACATAAAATTAAAAATTTTGTATTCACCATTGGCGTGCATTGTATGTTAAAGAAAGCGCAATAACTACCTCTTAAAATCTACCAAATTTAATTTGTATATTTCAACCGGTTTTAGAGCAATAAATAAACCGTCATTTTAGCAGAAAAAATTCAACATCCCGTATCTCGGAAACGAAGCATTTGTGGACATATGTTTATAAAGCAAACGGTGATTATTTTTTCATGCAGAAGTACCCCTTAAAGTTTGTTACACTTCTTTAGAAACACCCTGTATTGATAAAGAACATAGCTAGTTGTTAAAGTCCCTAACTTTTTTGTTATCGAACATAAGCGAATGGATTAAAAAACAGAATGTTAAGAAAATCTGAGGCTATAGTTGGGTTCTAATTTCAGTATTTTATAAATGCTACAATATTCCACAGGGTTACGAGAACTCTGAGAAAAAATAACAGTTTGATTGTTACGCCCGGTATAAAATGACAATTTACCTGTCTAGCGTCAATATTATTACTGCGATATTGTTAAAGAATATGGCTATAACATATTAAAAAAATTACATAAATCGGACAACAGGTTTAGGAAATTCGAGACATCAAAAATAACTGAAGGAGAAGTCTTTTGAGAAGAGAGGTCTTTTTCTAAACTTAAATTGATCAAAAATTATCTGCGCTCAACAATGGGCCAAGACAGATTAACAAACCTGGCTTTAATAGAGAAGAAAAGCAAGTAAAAATAGATATCACCGAAGTAATAAAAACTTTTGCCAACTTAAAAGCTAGAAATGTTGACTTTGATATACCTAGTATAGTGCTAAAAGATTGATATTTTTTGAATAATGAAACCATGTTTTTTAATATATAAATAAAGAAAGCAAAAGTTAAATGCAGTTTTTGTTTTTATTTGATTCAGAGGTGGACCACTCATGTCAACAATCCTGCCTATTTAAGGGAAAACATCGCTATGCAATGTTTCCACCTTTTGAGACGCAAAACAGCGACATCTCTCATATACAGCGATATTTGTTTCAGAGTTGTGACTACATAGCTTCACTGAGGATGCCTAGATGCTGAAATAGCTATATTTATGGAGATGGTGGTCAAACTCTGAATCACATAAAAACAAAAACTGCATTTATCTTTTTCATCTTTACTCATATTTGAGTAAATAAAACTGTCTTTCGGTCCTTTTCCTAGACGAAAAGAAGGTAAATACGTGGCTAGTGTCCTTTATTTGCTTTCTTCCATATTCGTCGTCTCTTGTGCTTATATATTGTAAAAGCCGGAGATACAGGATGCAGCCAGAAATCAGTTACTTAACGAAAAGTCTTGGATTTAAAATATTGTTTATTATTTTTATTTCAATTATTCTTTTTTTTTTCTCTGATTCTGGCCTTGGTTTAGAACTAGAACCTTTAGCCACGTAATGTATAACTTATCACTAACTCAGGTGTAATGTGTAGTGTGTGTGTTGAGTAAGTGTCTTGTTACTTTGCAAAGTCGACGTCCTTGTCTTTGCAAAGAGATGCTAATTGTATCCGAACGTCTGCGGTCCCTCCGGTTTCAATTATTCTAATTGTATAAAAGTAGCAAATTTTGTATCTAGGGCTTTTCGTCTTCCAAAGAAAGCAAACAAAATTAGTTTTAGTTTTAGCGTACCTATAACCTATATAATCTTTTGAAAAAAGGAGGCGCAAAGATGAGTCCTGCACCCCGGCGCCGTGTATGCTTAAGACGGCCCTGTGCACCTCGATAATTCCTTACGTCCAATAGTTTTAGGTTAGAATGTTGGAGCATTATAACATAATCAATAATTTGATCTAATTTGTCTTGTGAGTCGTATCTATGTATGTACTGTTCTTACGATGTCAGTTGGACCAGTATAAAAACAAAATTCGACACCGATTGTCGGCACCGTTTGTAAAACATAGGCGGCGCAATAGAAATTAATGAGTAAACTTTTATTTTTAAATTATGGTTCAATATTTGTTAAACAGTAATAATGTTGTTAACTGTTCACATTTCTTTATGAAATTGACACCAAAGATAATTAAAAATACATAATACAAATGAAATTTAACGTGCTTATTAATTTGAGAACTAAAGAAATAAGACTACACTTTGAATATACACATAAAATACATGAAAACGAACAATTCCTCTTCCAGTCGAATTGTCTAATTCATGACTAATGAAGAGATCACTTTTACTACTGTATAGTATTTTTACTACAAAAGCGATATTACGTAGGTCAAAATTTTTGACGTAAGAGAACTGTCAAAACATTAGAATGTGACTCTTCATTATATCCATGTTTATAATAAACATGGCAATAATGAAAATTCACATTCTAATGTTTTGACAGTTCTCTTACGTCAAAAATTTTGACCTACGTAATATCGCTTTTGTAGTAAAAATACTATACATAGGACATATTTTTGACAAGTTGAAATATATCACTATCCGTGTGTTCAGAACTTGATTCGACACTTGTGTTTATAACTACCACACCAATATTGGAAAAGAAGTGAAAGGCGCAATTTACACAACAGTTATCAGACCAATAATGACATAAATACGCGGCAGAAACACGACTTGATACAGAAAGGACAGAAAGAATGCTAGAAACAGCAGAGATGAAAATACTTTGAAAAATCGATGGGATATGGGAAGAGGTAGAAGTGCAGATATACGACAGATATGCAAGGTGGACAACATCAATAACTGGGTAAAAAGCAGAAGAGTATAATGGAACAACTACATGAGCCAAATGACAAAAAACAAAGTAGTAAGGACGGCGAGAGACGGTTCCCCAATAGGAAGACGATCAGTTAGGTCTGTATCCCGCGTATGAAAAAAAAAGTTGATTAATAGTAAGCTGAAAATTTGTTAATAGCTTAAACGGTGTCTAGTCGGATAAACTGTGATATATGAGAACACTGTAACAGGGGCAGTTTTAATTGTGGTTAAAAATTTGGAACGGTCAGACTTAAACTCTCCGAACAGAGATTAAACTCTCATGCAAAAATCAGACTGCTATTTATCAGCTGTCATTTGACATATTCTACATGTTCCACTCATTAAAACGCCCATTTGGTGATAAATAGTAGGCTGATTTTTGCATGAGAGTTTAATCTCTGTTCGGAGAGTTTAAGTCTGTTCTGTCGGACAAAATACATGTGCCGTTTTCGTGGTCTGGCCGTTCCAAATTTTTAACCTGTTCCACAATTAAAACTTCCCCTATTCCAGTGTTCCCATATATCAAAGTTTCTCCAACTACACACCCTTAAGCTATTAAAAAATTTTCAGCTTGCTATTAATCAACTTTTTTTTCATACGCGGGATCCAAAACTAAGTGGGAAGACCACGAAAACGATGGAATGACAACTTACTGGAGCCACATTGAAAAACAGACAGTCATGTCTACACAAGAAGAAGAAGAAGGAAAAGAAGAAGAAGACATTAATATTGGTGACAAAGCAAGATAATATTTTTATTTTACTTGAACTTGAGCTACACAATTTTTCCAAATGTCACTTTTGACTTGTAAGTATATATATTGTATTAAAACAGAAAATAGTGAAGAATTACCAAGAATGATGGAAGCACTAGATAGTGAATCGACAAAGATGGGACTGAACATCGCTTACAGTAAAACAAAAGACATGACCAATCACCAAGGAGAACCAATAATTACAGTGGCACAAACAAGAATAAAGCAAGTAAAAGAGATATTCTAGGACAAATCACTAAATTAAATAAAAAAAATCAGACCGAAGAAATAAAAAAAAATAATAAGATTGGCCTGGGCATCACTCGGAAAACTGTCTTTTATTCTAAAGAAAAAAAAATACCCCCAATACCTAAAATCAAGAGTCTTCAATCAATGTACACTCCCTCTCCTCATATATGGCTCTTAGACATGGACACATACAAAGGAAAGTATGGAAAAAATAAAAATATGAAACATGAAAAATTCCATTAATTACATTATCCAATCAGCGGACTGAGCAAATTGACGTCATTAAATCTCGCATAATATATGGGACATCCTGTATAAACAATACAGTTTCAGTATAATACAATACAATAAAATTTAAAATTGATCATTAAAAGTATATAATACTTACAAATGCAATTTAATGTGCTTATTCATTTTTTAAGTACTAAAGAAATGAGACAAAAAATGTATTATAAAAATAAAATAATTGTAAGTTATGACGACGACACTGTTTATTTAGTGTTTATATTGCTTGCCGCCTTTGAAACATGAGAAGGTATTTTGACCAGATAACGATATGATTTGAGCCTAAGCACTTCCGAACAATTTGACCAATTACTCTTCAGTATTACCCAATAAGATACGTTAGAAAGTAGTAAGCCACACCCGCGTCCATGTGGACTAATACAAGGAGTGATCAATTTTGAAGCAAGCAAATGTTTATATGGTTTATCTTTATTTCTATGCTCTTCGTAGAATTATTGACCGGACCCCAAAAATGCTTCTGGTCCAACTGACATCGTAAGAACATATTTATGAATATGCTTAGGAGGAAAAAAATCATTAAGTCACTTTAATGATATCTCTTAATATAGCACGATTAGTCATATAACCTTTTGATGTATAATCGTTTCTACTTATTCAAACGAAGCTTTTATAATGGCGTTGTATTCATTTTTACCCACAATAAAATAGAAACTCGTCACAACGACGCATGTAATAGACAGTTGAATTGATTTACTCAACAAGGGGAGTCAGTTATTCAAATAGGTCAAACCGGCTGTTATACAAATGTAAATATTTCATTTAATTATAATACAAAACTATATATTTCTAAATTTTCCGGTGGTCGTCGCCAGCACCTTCGTCGACAGATATAACGATCATCAATTAAACCCCAATTAATGTCATACTTAATCATCAATCTCGTCATTAAATTTCCCGATGGGAAAGTTGGCACTGGGGGAGTTCAGACAGAAGTGAACACTTCCTAAGGCGCGTTATTACTATACTGGGTGCCCAGAAACTCTACCGACAAACGAAGACAGGAGATTCCTCAGATACTTTTAAGACAATTTAATCCAATTCACCTAGTCCGAAAATGCTTCCTAAGGGAGCTAGAGCTCTTTGAAGATGGCGTCATGTAATCAGTTTTTCTTAAATACCTCCAGAACGCTTCTATCTAGAAAAACGAAAATTGGTATACATATTTACTTTCCCGAAATGAATCGATTCCATCCATTGCGAATTTCTAGTACAGGTCATAGGCGTCCGTTTTGGGTAGGGAAACGGTTATTTTATCGCCTAACTTTTTTGTCTTTAATTTTTAAGCATTTTTGGCTCTGAATTATTAAATTGTGAGTTATTCTAGTACTAAAAGGTACTCTTAGTTTAAGTCGATAGGATACACCGTTTTCTAGAAAAATCGATTTGAAAATTTTTCGTTCCTTGAATGTAAAAAAAAAGATTAAAAAAAAACTATTTAGAAAGATGAAAACTGGTACATTTATTTATATTCCAGAGATTAATCGATTTCATTAATGGCGAATTTCTAGTACAGGTCATAGGCGTCCGTTTTGGGTAGGTCAACAGTTATTTTATAGCATAACTTTATTGTCTTTAATTTTTAAGTATTTTTGACACTAGATTATTCAATTATGAGATATTCGAGTACTAAAAGTTACTCTTGCTGTAAGTTGGTAAAATACATCGTTTTTTTTAACTTTTTTTTCATATTCCCAAAACTAAAAACTTTCAAATCGATTTTTCTAGAAAACGGTGTATCCTACCGACTTAAAGTACCTTTTAGTACTATAATACCTCACAATTTATTATCCAGTATCAAAAATGCTTAAAAGTTAAAGACAAAAAAGTTATGCGATAAAATAACCGTTTCCCTACTCAAAACGGACGCATATGACCGGTACTAGAAATTCGAAATGAATGGAATCGATTTATTTCAGGAAAGTAAATACGTACACAAATTTTCGTTTTTATAAATAGAAGCGTTCTGGAGGTATTTAAGAAAAACTAATTACATAGCGCCATCTTCAAAGAGCTCTAGCTCCCTTAGGAAGCATTTTCGGACTAGGTGAATTGGGTTAAATTGTCTTAAAATTATCAGTAGTAATTGCACAAGAGCTCTAAAATTATTGAATTTTTCCCGAGTGTCACTTTGACAGTTTTAATTTCACGAGCCGAAGGCGAGTGAAATTATTTCAAAGTGTCACGAGGGCAAAAATTCTATATTAATTTTAGAGATCGAGTGCAATTTGTTGCGATTATTTCATGAATAAAACCAAAATTTTATTGTAATTTATTTATGTAAGTGTACAAATTAGTACAATTAAACACACAGTTGTTATAAATATTTCACGGTTGAAAGTCATCACTTTTATAATTTTTAAAACATTAATTGTCATTAATGTCACTAAATGTATTTTTTCATAGCAACGAAGAGCATCTGACGTAATATACTTGACGACGGAAAATTATCAAAAATTATCGATTTAATTTAGATTTCTGTAGCTTTCTATTGGTCAGAATCTCCTATGAATGAAATAATCTGAGGAATGTCCTGTCTTCGTTTGTCGGTAGAGTTTCTGGACACCCTGTATAGGGTCAGTCAGGGTAATTGGAAACACTATTTGAAATATTATGACATCTTAGCATTTGAAATTTATTTAAAAATATACTGTTTCATATTATAATAAAATAAAATCTTTTGGTTATTTTAAGATAAGTCTACAGTAGAATGTCTTAAAAAAAGTCACAAAAAAATAAGATATTTAAAGTTTCCATTTACCCCAGAAATTTTAAGAAAAAACTAAAAAGGGGGGTAAAAGTAAACAAAAATCTCAAGCTTTAAAAACATGTGTCTTCAATTTTGGCTGACCATGCAGTAGACACACTATTTCCATCTTATCAGTTAGTATGTTTCTACCCTTTATGCAGCAGCCTCCTTTAGTTTTATCAGCCTCCCTATATGTTATTTTTTTTGTTTTGCTACTTATGCTACGTATGTCTGCTACTTCATTTTTAAATCATTCAAAGAGTATTTCGTTGATTCTCTCTACCGTATGTACGTCCTCAATATTTTAAAAATGGCAAGACCTGTAACCTTGACATAAAATATTAATTTCCATTTACCTCACATTGTTTCCATTTACCCCCACCAAACATGTGTTTTCATTTACCCCATGCTCAATTTTTAAGGGGATAATTGTGAACTATACTAGTATGTACTAGGAATGTACTATACTTACTAATTGTAGTAAATAATATTCAAATTAACATTGTAGGCAATATAAATATTCTCGTAGTAGCTATAATTTATATACAGTGCGGTGGAATAAGTGCTGCCCCCCCCCCTGTTAACTTGTTTATTTTAAGGATATAAGCAAAACGCTCGGACAGGCCGATTTTTAAACTAACCATAGTATATTATAGCATCAACGTTTTGAACTTTACGCGATCCCTCTTCAGGTGACAGCCATAACTTTGATTTTTTTAAATGGGAAAGTACATCATGTGACACCTCATTTAAAAGCTCTTTAAATACTGGGTTCAAAAATGTATAACACTGTAATCCTGTTTGAGAGCGTAGGCGCAAAATTTCGGTCGAATTCTTTCTAAATGCAATCATTTTTTTCGAATCCTGAAAAAACTAATAAATATTTTTGAAAAATTTAAACGCAGAATGAAATATTACAGTATTCTCGATGGTCCAAAGTCCCTGAGAATTCCTATAATGTTTATTTTAATAAGTCACAGTGGGGGAAAAAGAGAAAATTTAGTGTGATTTTTAATTTTAAATATATCATTCAAAAGAAACTTTTTGTTTATTCTAAGGGACTGTCAGCCCTCGGTAATAATCTAATCTTTTATTCTGCGTTTAAATTTTTCAAAAATACTTATTAGTTTTCTCAGAATTCGAAAAAAATAAATGCGTTTAAAAAGAGTTCGACCGAAATTTTGGGCCTCTGATATCAAAAAGGATTAAAGTATTATACATTTTTGAAATCAGTATTTTAAAATCTGTTAAATGAGGTGTCACATGATGTACTTTATCATTAAAAAAAAAACAAAGTTATGCTTGTCACCTGAAGAGGGATCGCGTAAAGTTCGAAACGTTGATGCTATGGTATACTATGACTAGTTTAAAAATCGACCTGTCCGAGCGTTTTGCTTATATTCTTAAAATAAACAAGTTAACAGGGGGGGGGGCAACACTTATTCCACCGCACTGTATGTAATCACCATACCTACCTAATAGAGGGAGATAAAATTTGTAAAATATTGGCACTGTTCTAAATCGATTTATGTGTTTTGATTCAGTCAATTTGTACTCTACGAGCTCCCTAGTGGGAAAGTTTTGGGGTAGTTCTGATTTCTTTCATTATACATTCGGATACATATACAGGGTGTCCAGAAACTCTATCGACAAACGAAGACAGGGGATTCCTCAGATAAATTTAAGATATTTTAACCCAATTCATCTAGTCCGAAAATGCTTCCTAAAGGACCTAGAGCTCTTTGAAGATGGCGTCCTGTAAGTAGTTTTTCTTAAATAACTCCAGAACGCTTCCATTGAGAAAAACGAAAATTGGTACACATATTTATCTTCCAGAGATAAATCGACTCCATGCATTGCAAATTTCTAGTACCGGTCATAGGCGTCCGTTTTGGGTAAGGCAACAATTAATTTATCGCATAACTTTTTTATCTTTAATTTTTAAGCATTTTTTGCTCTGGATTATTAAATTTTGAGATATTCTACAACTAAAAGGTGCTCTTGTTTTAGGTCGATAGGATACACCATTTTCTAGAAAAATCGATTTGAAAATTTTTCTTTTTTTGAATTCAAAAAAAAAATTTCAAAAAAAGAACTATTTAGGAATCTGAAAACTGGTACGCTTCTTTATATTTCAGAGATGAATCGATTTCATTAACTGCGAATTTCTAGTACGGGTCATATGCGTCCGTTTTGGGTAGGTCAACGGTTATTTTATCGCATAACATTTTTGTCTTTCATTTTTAAGCATTTTTGACTCTAGATTATTAAGTTATGAGGTATTCTAGTACTAAAAGGTACTCCTCCTTTAAGTTGATAAAATACACCGTTTTTTTTGAAAAATTTTTTCAATTTTTATTCAAATTCAAAAAACGAAAAATTTTCAATTCGATTTTTCTAGAAAACTGTGTGTCCTACGGAATTAAAATAAGAGTAACTTTTAGTTCTATAATACCTCACAATTTAATAATCCAGTGTCAAAAATGCTTAAAAGTTAAAGACAAAAAAAGTTATGTGATAAAATAACCGTTGACCTACCCAAAACGGACGCCTATGATCGGTACGAGAAATTGACAATGGATGGAATCGATTTATCTCTGGAAGATAAATATACGTACCGATTTTCGTTTTTCTAAATTGAAGCGTTCTGGAGGTATTTAAGAAAAACTAATTACAAGAAGCCATTTTCAAAGAGCTCTAGCTCCTTTAGGAAGCATTTTCGGACTAGGCGAATTGAGCTAAATTGTCTTAAAATTATTTGAAGAATCTCCTGTCTTCGTTTGTCGGTAAAGTTTCTGGACACCCTGTATATTCGGATTCAGCAGCCCAAAATCCATATATGTACAGGGTGTCTGCGTAACTTGGGACCATATGGGAAACTTTTTTAATATCAACTTTACGAAAAAAAAGTCACTCTTTATAAAGTGCTCTGCATAGTCTAAAACCTAAGATGCAATCATCAGATATCAAATTTTGTCAACAGTATACGAGGTATGTCAAAAAATATGAATTTCGCTCAAGAGCAAACTACCTTTATATTTCAAAATATCAAAAAATTGTATTATGAAAAGTTATTTGTAATTAAAAACCATATTCAAATATATAATAACAGCCTTCTACTTGAAAAAAAATTTCGGAAATTTTTATAAATTACCGATTCCGAACATCATTTTTATTTATTAGACATGTAATAACTCTTTTATTAATAATTTTAGAAAAAAAAGTTATTCCTTATAAAAATCTCTGCATGGACTAAAACTCAAGATGCAACCATCAGTTATCCAAGTTTATGAATTTTATACGAGGTGTGTCAAATAATATGAATTTAGCAATTCTTTGTAAATTCATATTATTTGACACACCTCGTATAAAATTAACAAACTTGGATAACTGATTACTGCATCTTGAGACCATTCACAGATTTTTATGAAGAATAACTTTTTTTCCTAAAATTATTAATTAAAGAATTATTACATGTCTAATAAATAAAAATGATGTTCGAAATCGGTAATTTAGGAAAATTTCAGAAATTTTTTTACATGCAGAAGGCTGTTATTGCATATTTGAATACGGTTTTTAGTTACAAATAACTTTTCATAATAAAATTTTTTGACATTTTGAAATATAAAGGTAGTTTGATCTTGAGCGAAAATCATATTTTTTGACATACCTCGTATACTGTTGACAAAATTTGATATCTGATGATTGCATCTTAGGTTTTAGACTATGCAGAGCACTTTATAAAAAATGACTTTTTTTCGTAAAGTTGATATTAAAAAAGTTTCCCATATGGTCCCAAGTGACGCAGACACCCTGTATATGGATTTTGGGCTGCTGAATCCGAATATGAGATTTTCGAACAAAATTTCATGCCGGAACATTGAAAAAATCGCCAGAAAATCGAAAAATTTCAGCTTTTTTCCGCTTTTTTGCTCAAATCTCGAAAACTATTAGCTTTTAGTAAATGGTCTTTCAACAGAAATTAAAGTTCTTAAAATTATCTACAAATATCACTATTTTTTTTTTCAGACGAACCGTTCGGTCTAAAGTGCAAGTTGAAAATTGTCAGTTTTTAACGGTCTCGGCAAAACCCAATTTTACATTCCAAAACTTTCGTTTTTATTAGAATGCTGTCATTTGATAAATTTCTCCTAGTTTTCTGTATAAATAATAAATGTTAGTTCATAATATGAATATGGTATGTCTCTTCTCATAGCTTCCACGAATCCATTCCATCCTAAAATACCGAGAATGTCTCTGCTTTTCCCTTAGAGCCACAGAAGATCAGTCACAGTTTCAGTTGGTGTGAACATTGACTTCGGATCTTGATTTCTGATAAACCTTGAGGTTTTGTCCTTTCAAAATGTATTAGTTGAATAGCTCTCTGGCTTCCATAGACCTCAGGTGCGGGTTTAGTTTTTAGCCGAGGAATGGATTGGTTAGGATCTATTGCATATTTTGGTGCAATACAAGAAATGCCACCCATGACGTAAAAAGTGTGGTATCCGTCGATTCTATGTACATACGTTAACCGTTTCTGTCCCAACGCTGCATATATATGTTTTTGAAAAAGTGGGTCTGTATTCCCAGCCGCCGTATATATACGTTCAAGGTGTTATGGTCTCAATTTACCAAAGCCGAAAATATGCGATGCTTATAAAATTTTAGACTCATTGGTGTCCCAATGCCGTAGAAATATGTCCGAAAATGTTAGATTATTGTTCCCAAAGCCTCAAAATGTTGGAACCTATGACAGGTAATGTGGACCCATTGCCGTATATATTTGTTCACATATTTTAGATATATGCTGTATTGTAGCACTGGTGGCAACACTTATAGGTAGCTGCTAGAAGGTGAAGCGTTTGTAGCCACAGAAAAGACCAGAAAAAAAGAAGCTAATCGAGATATATGCGTGCAAGATGCGGAGTCGGCCTTTGCGTAGTGTCATGTTTTGAGGAGTATCACACAAAAGAAAACTTTTAATGTTTTGCTCTCTGATGGGTACTTTTGAAAAGAAAACGTTTAAGTTGGTTAAAAAAAACTCATTAAAAAACATGTTTTGGTCATTTATTTGTTTATTTATATGCGACGTATATATAAGGCAATGGGACTCTAAGCATGAAAAAACCTTTGAGGTTGAGGGACCAACATTCAAATTAAGGACTGGCATAGAAAGGGTTAAAATCAGCGTTTTCGTACACTTGTTGTGTAAAGCACGGCTGGTAAATTTTCTACGGATCGCCTGCGATTGCTGACACTTCCATATAAGCGACGCGCTTGCTCAAAGTCTTGTAGCGGCAGTAAGGCCCAGATAGTTGGTCTCACCATTCCTTACAGGGTTGGCCGTTTTCTCTACAAAAAGTACGGCTCAAGAAAATAGGTTGATGTAGTTTCCTCTTTGGGGTTTTGTTCATACTATACAGAAGCTGTTCGCCTGGAAGTGTCAGCATTCACAGGCGATCGCAGAAAATTGACCTGCCGTGCTTTACACAGCAGGTGTACGATAACGCTGATTTGAACGTACATACAATCGACGAATACCACACTTTTCATGTCATATGTGGCATTTCTTTTATTGCACCAAAAGATGCAGTAGCTCCTAAGCAATCCATTCCTCGGATAAAAAAGAAACCCGCGCCTGAGGTTTATGGAAGTCAGGGAGCTGTTCAACTAATTCATTTTAAAAGAACCTCAAGGTTTAGCAGAAATCAAGATAACAGATCCGAAGGAAATGTTCACACCAACTGAAATTTTGACTACATCTGTGCCTGATCTTCTGTGACTCTAAGGGAAAAGCAGAAATATTCCCGGCCACTTAGGACGGAATGGACTCATGGAAGCTGTCTCAAGAGACATACATACCATACTTATGAGCTAACATTTATTATTTGTGCAGAAAACTAGAAGAAATTTATCAAATGACAGCATTCTAATAAAAAATAAAGTTTTGAAATGTAAAAAGTGGGTTTTACCGAGACCGTTAAAAATTGGCAATTTTCAACTTGTACTTTAGACCGAACGGTTCTAATGGAAAAAAAGTATATAGTGATGTTTGTAGATAATTTTAAGTACTTTAATTTCTGTTAACAGACCATTTACTAAAAGTTAATAGTTTTCGAGATTTGAGCAAAAAAGCGGAAAAAAGCTGAAATTTTTCGCTTTTTTCGCGATTTTTTCAATGTTCCGGCAAGAAATTTTGTCCGCAAACCTCACATTCGGATCCAGCAGCCCAAAATCCATATATAATGAAAGAAATCAGAACTACCCCAAAACTTTCCTAGTCAAAACACAACTTTATTAAATCATTAAAAACAATCAAATTTAAGTAGCACAGAATGGATATTCACTTGGCTTGTAAACAAATGAATAACATACCACACAATAAGCAAAGATGGAATTGTAATTCTGTGTATGTGATATTGTTGCAATATTTCATTTCTAGCGGTAGGAAGTACTGTTTCCAATCACCCCTGTTTCCAATTGATCTTACTGACCCTAATATATTACATAATATATTGGATTTGATTCGATTCAATTTTTTTATTTTATTTAATTTTATTTAATTTAAATTAATTTTATTTGATTTTATAATTTAATTTAATTTAATTTTATATAATTTTATTTACTTTTATTAACTTTTTGTCTGTTTTATAGATTTTGAGAAAGCGTTCGATAGGGTGAAGCACAAGATCTTAATAGAAAGATTGAACGACATCGGAGTCGATAAAAGAGATTCTAAAATTATAGAGGCTACTTATTGGAATCAGACAGCAATCATAAGGACCAATGGTAACACGTCGAGGCCAATTGAAATACTAAGAGGTGTTAGACAGGGTTGTGTGTTATCACCCATACTGTTTAACGTCTACTCTGAGGTAATATTTGCGAACGCTTTATCGCACTCTTTAGAAGGAATCAGGATAAACGGTCAAAGAGTAAATAACATCCGCTATGCAGATGACACGGTATTAATGACTGATGCGGACCATAGTCTTGCAGATACTATTGGATAAGGTTTCTGAGAGTTGTGAAAAAATGGGGATGAAGATCAATACTGCGAAAACCAAAGTTATGAAAATATCAAGGAACAAAAATTTACCTCTTCCAATATATGTGAAACACCATACTTTGGTTGATGGTTCAGCAATCAACTTGATTATAAACAAGGAGTAAGGGCGAGAATAAAGATAGCCCGACAGGGGTTTATCAAAATGAAAAGCTTATTTTGTAACAGTATCATTAGTATTAGCCTTATATGTCGTTTTCTGCATTGCTATGTGTGGTCAATACTTTTGTATGGAACGGAGGCCTGGACACTCAACACAACACTGATGAACAAGTCTTTGAACTCTGGCTTTATAGAAGAATCTTGAAAATACCTTGGACAACCCACACCACTTTGTTCTGAGGAGAATAGGTACAGAGAGGAAACTGCTTAAAATCATTAAAGTCAGAAAAGTTAGCTACCTGGGACACATAATGAGAAACGAAAAGTACCGCCTCGCGCAACTGATCATCCAGGGTAAGATTAAAGGAAAACGGGGTCCCGGTAGGCGCCAGATTTCATGGCTTAGAAATATCAGAGACTGGACCGGCCTTGATTCAACATCGTTGTTTAGAGCCGCATTGGACAGAGACAGATTTGCCAGTGTAGTCGCTAACCTCCACTAAAGGAGAAAGCACTACAAGAAGAAGATAATTTTATTTAGTTTTATTTAATTTCTTAGTGAAGTGAACACTTCTTATAACGCGTTATTACTATTATGTTATATTGGATTTGATTCGATTTCATTTTTTTTTATTTAATTTAATTTAAAGAATTTTTATTTGATTTTATTTGATTTTATTTAATTAATTTAATTTATATAATTTTATTTAATTATTTATTTTATTTAATTTCATTAAATTTATTCATACTACCACCATTAATGCTCGTGGCATAAGATACTATTTTAGACGTATTTTTGAACGCTGATCACGAATTTCTCGAAGTAAGTGAATCTATTGTCGTTTGCGAGACTACTATCAGTAGTGCCAGCACAAGAGCTCTAAAGTTATTGAATTTTTCCTGAGTGACACTTTGACAGTTTTAATTTCACCAGCCGAAGGCGAGTGAAATTATGTAAAAGTGTCACGAGGGCAAAAATTCTATATTAATTTTAGAGATCGAGTGCAATTTGTTGCGATTATTTCATGAATTAAACTGTTCAAAACCAAAATTTTATTGTAATTTATGTAAGTATAAATTAGTACAATTAAACACACAGTTGTTATAAATATTTGACGGTTGTCATCACTTTTATAATTTTTAAAACATTAATTGTCATTAGTGTCACTGAATGTATTTTTTAGTAGCAACGAAGGGCATCTGACGTAATATACTTGACGACGGAAAATTATCAAAAATTATCGGGTATAATATCACAAGAGACTGAGAATAAATTGAAAATAATGCGACAGTTTTTCGAAAATTTATTTTCTGGCCATAGACACGAGAGCCCGCAGGGCTCGAGTGGCTATTGCCCAATGACAACAAATTTGAGTAAACATGAAGCATTATTTTCTTATTTATTCTTACTGTAGTGTGATATTCGTAAGATTATTTTTTAATACGTATATTATGGATATTTTCCTTAATGTGACAGTTGTCAAAACTAGGAAACTGGTTGCCATTAAACAGAAACAATCTACTTAAAAAAATTCTATCGGTAATTTTCTACAGTAGATAATTCTCAGTATAATTTTAATCTGATTGGACAGAATTAAACACGTGATCAAATATCTTACTATACAATTGGAAGTTAAAATCATCAAAAAATAATCAGTTTTAGATTTCTGTAGCTTTCTATTGGTCAGAATCTCCTATGAATGAAATAATCGTTATTATTTTCATAACCGGAAGTGAGTAAGTATTTTCGTTTTGATAATTTTTGCCTTAATAAATTTACGTACTGACTAGGAATCCATCGTCAATTTTTGAAGTTATACTTCTTTAGGCGCGATTGAGATTGAGGGTGAATTTATATTGATCTGCGCGCATGCGCACACCGACAGTTTGGTATTAGTTCATACGGGCTCTGATTGGGTGTTGAAATGATCTGTCAATAATTGTTCAATATGGAGGTTATCGGTAAACAAAAATGTTGTATAATATATTAGTTTTTATTGTTGTGAGGACAGAAATAAAATCAAATTTATAATTATAGTGACTTTTTAAACAGTTTTTAAAAGCCACAGGTACGTAATTCTAAATGTTTCAGTTGTATTCCAATAAAAAATTATCTTCATACCTATTTGGAAAATGTAAAGAAAATAATGTACTTACCTAGTACTTGCTATGCGATACCCCTAGCAGGCAATGCTTTAATTTACATAATGTGATTACGAACAAACTTTCTACAAATTTTCATCTAATGTATCGTTTTCTTACTCTATATATTGTTGTATTTTAATTCGACAAAAATCCAACTAATAAAAATTCATATAAACAAAATGTCAAAAAGTTGTTCAGTTTGTGTATATTCCCACATGACGTATACGCGAAGGTGGTGCAGTTTGAAATCGCTTGACTCTCGTACGACGGGATACACGGGAAGCAGGTTTAAGCCCAATGCAAGTTATATCATTTTTTTATTTTTTGGTATAGATTTTATGATTGTAAGTATATTGTTATATAATTTTTTTTAGAAAATACGTATTTAATTAAAATTTTTGGCAACAATTATTGTTCAGAAATCATTTGTGGCATTTTTCAATGTGTTTGTGTGTGTTTTATTCTTTTATTTTTTTCATTTTTGGTATTGTTTTAATAAAAATTTTTAGAAAGTAGTAGAGAAACTGTTTAAAGTATATTGATTTCGTTGAAATCATATAATAGAAGTATAACTTCTTACGTGCGTACAAAGTACACACATTCTTTTTTTGTTTCTATCTGTTTGCAATGTTTTCAATTTAAGACTGCACAGACGAACGAACGGATAGACAGACACAAAAAAAATTCTTTCTACTAAACTTTGCAACCAAAATGTTTTCATTGAAAAAAGCCCACAAAGAAAATACTCTATATAAATAAACATGCATATAAAATACATCAATAAATAAAAATACATTGAAATATATATTGATGCAATGAAATATATTTTCTCTACATTGTGCTCAAAACGTGTATCCGCCGATTAATGCTTGAAACAGGGTCATTAAACTTCACCTCTCAAAACAATAGGATTGTAGCATGACGTATTGAATGAAATAATTGAAGACTAACAAAATAAATATTTTTTCTACGGCCGTGCTAAAAAACCACTTTCGCGCACGCATTTCGTTTCCGAAAGTTGCACTTTCTCGCACGGCGTGCGGAAAAGTAAATTTTCCCGCACGCTCTGCGGGAAAGTAGAATACCTTTTAATATGGCATTATAATTACTATAATTACATGCAATAAACTAATATTTAGACATCATTTACTAATTTGTTCAAATGTATCTTATTGTGTTCATGTTTTAATGAAATTAACGCAGTAATTCAACGAAAAAAAAAATTATTTTGACATAATATTTAAAAGTCAAATCAGTAGAAAATTACAATGGTTTTGAATTGTCGTCATGGAAACCAATATCGTTGTCGTGGTAATACATTATATTGAAAGTTTGGTTTTGACAACCTCGTCAAATAATTAATTTGTGTATTTTCACTCCTAAATAAAAATTAAATTGACTTTATTTTTTGTGCCTTTTTTCCAAACGTACAACTTTAGAAAAAATATTGTTCCTAACTCATGCGGAAAGTGTCTTCCCCGCATTCGACTGCTTGCCCAAACTCCGCTATGTCGTCGTTCGGGTCAACGGCAGTCTCGTGCGTGAAAATATCACTTTCCGCACTAGTTAGGAAAATAACTATTAATTATACCTACACACAATATTTTATACAATTTTTATAACATATATTTCACAATAATATCTTTCATATTTTTAGAAAGAAATTATTTTTTATGATTTTTTTTTTTATTTAAAACACAAAACCACATCAACCGCGCAGGGTTATTAGTGGATATGACAATACAAAGTATTACATTAAATATATAATACAATTTAATTTAATATTATACAATTTGATGTCTTTTAAATATGTTAACACTGATGAAACTTTTTTGGTGAGGATTGTCTTCAGGTCATCGCCTGTGATTCTATGGGATCTTCTTTCTTTTTGAAATTGAGGACACTCTTAATGTGATTGGCTTAGCTTCTAGGTCTGTTCTTACAAGGATGGCTACTCCGCCACTTGCCTGTTGTGTTATTCTATTTTTTGGAAAACATTGGTAGTTTTGAAGATTAATATTGTATTGCTTAAAATGGGTTTCTTGAAGACATAAGATCTTAGGGCATGTTTCGTTTATTAGAAGTTTTAATTGTTGTAAATGGGTGTAGAACCCATTGATATTCCACTGTAATATATAGGGGTTAGATTAGACATTTTCGAGTTCTGACTGAGAATGTGTTTCATCGGTCTCTTCTGTGGAAGAGAAATTATTGGGGCTTAGTTTCTTTCTTAATCGAGTTATATTATTTTTTAATTTTGAACTGTGGGTATAAGCGTGAACAAAATTAAGGATCTGAATTAATTCGGCTGTTTCGTTCGAATAGTTTTTTGAGGTTATTTCGGGATGTTTTGCGTTTAATGTGTTTTCGAGAAAGTCACATATTTCGTCGAAGTTAAGGACAAATGGTGGTGATCTGTTTGCGATTTTGTCTTTAATTGTCTCTAGGGAAAGTAAAAGTTCATCTCGAGAATTTCTTTTGGACGTTTTTGTTTTTTTCTTTGATTTCCTTGTTACTGGAGAAGTGAAGATATGAGAATCGGTCTGTGTGGTATTTTCGTTGATTTCTGGAGACGATGAGATGAGCCTTTTTGGATGTTTTGTGACGTTTGGAATAATTTTAGGTTGTGTTATTTCTGATGGAGTAAGATTGCTGATCTTGTTGGAAGTTGATGATGTTGTTATTTTTAAAGTGTTTGTTTCATTTGTATTATTTGTAGGTCTTGACATGTTGTCAGTTTCTATGGTAGATTCTAATTGGTTATTAGAGACCTGTACGTCTGGGATCTGATCTAATATATTTTGGGAAGATGCTGGGTGATCGTTAGAGGTGGATATTAAGGCTTTATCAGAAGGTTTCTGTTCTGTTTGGTTATAAGGTAGATTTGTTATATATTGTGTGTTTTGGGAGGTTTCTGGAAGAGCTTTAGAAGTGGTTGGATTAGAATTGGTTGGGTCAGGATTTGTTGTATTAGAAGTGGGTGGATTAGAATTGGTTGAGTCAAGATTGGTTGTATTAGAAGTGGTTGCATTAGAAGTGATTGTATTAGCATTGTCAGGACATTCTGTTTCCTGGTGACCAATAGTCTTGCATTTTGAACAGTTGAATCCTTCTATGGAAAGGTATAGCCTGTAAGTGGTATTATCATGAGAGATCATGAAAGAATCGGGAATGGACATATTTTCTAAAGGTGTGATAAATGTTTGCCTTCTAAAACTCAAGACATGGCTGTATTCGCTTTCAGGCATTCCTACCCTAAGAAAAGTCATTTTAGAGACGGCGCTTATACCCATTTTACGTAGTTCTTGTTCAATTAACGTGGTTGGAACAGAAGGACCAGCGTTTGATATTATCAGTCTTTGAGCTGGAGTGACAAGTCTTCTTATTTCTACTTGAGTTTCTTTTATATTGACGTATTTGTGGGAATGCAGCAATGAATCAACCATATTTTTAGAAGAGAGATATATACATATTCTATTATTGGCTATTCTGGAAGCGAAAGATACGTTACGTGGACCAACTATTGAACCGACGGCTATGATGTACTCTTGAACTTTGGTTCTTTCAATACTAGAAAGAACTATGGCTTCGTCTTTTGTTGGTTGTTTAAACGTGTTAACAACACTGGAATATGAGATGTGAGATGTAGTTTGTGTAGTGTTCATGGTGTTATTCGAAGTCATGTTTGATTAATTTTGGAGACGTTGCAAGGCCGGCCCTGTCGCCGGTTCAAAAATCGGTGTGGATCTTGGCCCAAAACTGGTCCTATTTATATTTCTTGGATATTTTATAGGTTATATTATTATTAATATAAATATAATAGATGTGGTTTTTGGTACTCACGTCAGGTTTGCGGGGTTTACATGGTGTTTCCACTATAACAATATGGAGGAACTAACAAAATAATTTTAAACTGTGTTTTTATCATTTAAAAACTGATAAATATCGCAGCGGTTTACAACGTGATGTATATTATCATTGTCAGGACCGTACTCCATTTTTTATGATTATTTATATAAATATTTCAATATGAAAATAAATAATATCTATACATTATTCACAACATAATTTTGAAATCGTAAAAACCATCAATAATTTTGGTTAATTTTAATGTATTGAAATAAAGATGATTTGAAGTGTCTGGCTAATTATCCAGAGATATTAGAAATATTTGTTTGCGGAAACAATACAATTTTTTGCCGGTGGTCGTCACCAGCACGCTCGTCGGCAGATATAACGATCATCAATTAAACCCCAATTAATTTCATACTTATACATCAATCTTGTCATTAAAGTTCCCAAAAACCAAGTGCACCGAAACGAGAGATAAAAGCAAATTATGCATAACCCTAATTAGCGGCCCCCTTGATAAATAGATGACTGGTGTCATAACCTCGTGATTAGTGCTGACACTCTGAAGCTCTTTGTTGTTCATCGAAATTATTTCTATGGAATAACGAATCTTTTTAAATAAAGAAAACTTTTGTATGTTTAACGACTAAATACACCTCTAAAAAAAGAGTGTGGCCCTTGGGGAGTGCAGACAAAGGTGAACACTTAATATTATCGTGTGCTAATAATATTATGTTATGTATATTCAATTTCATTCGATTCCATTTTTTATTATATTTCATTTTATTTAATTTTATTGAATTTTATTTAGTTTTATATATTTTATATAATTTTATTTTATTTAATATTGTAAGCTGTATTAAGATACTATTTTAGACGTATTTTTGCACGCTGATCACGAATCTCTCGAAGTAAGTGAATCTATAGTAGTCTGCGAGTTATATTATTTTTAATAATTGTCTCAAAACCGGAAGTGAGAATTTCCGTTTTAACAATTTTCACCATAGGTAATTACTTTGTGTACTGAATGGGAATCCGTCGTCAGTGTTTCTCTATATTACAGTTTTTTCAATCTAAGGCTGGAAATACGTACGGACGGACAGACAAGCATAATTTACAGCATCTAAATTTTACTTAAATATTAATATTATTTCCATCCAAAAAATTCGTTCGCTACTATAATTTCCAATCAAAACTGCATTGAAAGAAGCACACATAAATAAAATACTCCTTATCAAAAAAAATGTATATACAGGGTGATTGATTAGTAGGATAAAGCTCAATAGCTCCGCTATAGTAATAGATAGCAATAAAAATTAATAACAAAAATTTTAGCCACCTTTGAGCTTAATATTACAAAATTAGTTAGAATGTTACAGGGTGTTCGATAACACAGTGGCAGACCTAACTTATGTTTTTTTTTTTAAATAGAACACCCTATATTTTATTTCATATTCGAAATCCTGTTAACTTCTCCATCACAAAAATATAAAGGTTTGTAATATTATACAGTGTATTTACAAAGTTATAACCAATTTTTTATGAAAATCGTAACAAGTTCAACTCCCTGTATAAATAAAAATAAGCACAACAGCAATAGTTTATTAATGCCATATTTTTTTATTTATTGTCAAAATTTTTAATAATTATTGATATTGCTAATTTTCTTTATATCAAATACAGGGTGAGTCAAAACGTCAGTACATTATTTTCTCAGTAATGTTAAATGGAACACCCTGTATTTTATATCATTATTAAAAATAACATTAACGTACTTTAATTTTTATATAACATTCCCTATGCCCAAATTTAGTAGTTTTCGAGATATTTTCATTTTCAGAGCAAATTATTTTAGGTGTTTAAATTTATCTAAATTTTAAGTAAGCCATGACTGAATTGACAATTGAAGATTAGCGATTATCAATCCGGTAATCAATGTAACACTGTAGCAAATCAAGAAATAAAAATCATTTATTAGTAATACATTTTACAAACATAAACACAACCGCTGCATGCAACACTTTGAAACAATTTAAAACTATGTTTTTATGTAAATGCAACCAATAAACAAAAAAAATTAGTAATAAATTTTACAAAAAAATACACAAACACAAAACACAATATTTTGTGAAGACAATTAAACACTACTTTTGTATGTAAATGTAACAATGTAACAAATAAAGAACGAAACATAATTTATCAGTAATACATTTTGCAAAAAACATGTTTGAAAAACTTAGAAGCTACTTTTAATAAAATATTTTTAATATTTAATTACATAAGGTGTTCAAAATTATCTCCTAAGACAGTTATGTAGGGGAACAAGGGGCTTGTTGTAACAGGGGTACTTAAGTAATAACACGGCTTTTTCATAGGTTATTTGACCGTTTTTAACTAATTTAGCTGACTCAATCTTATTCTCTTATCGCCCTGCAAATGACAACGTCTAGCCAGCCATCCTCCGATAGTTTCAAATAGTAGTTTTGTGCACGTGCTTCATTTGGATGTGGTAATTTAACCTTTAACCCTTAACTACAGACATCCGGTATTTTTTACCGGCGGGCATTCCCAAAATGTGGATTTCGTGGTAACCTCACAACTTACAAGTTCATGTGTCTCTGTACCTCTCGGGCAGTTTGTATAACAATGCTAGTCAAAGCGTGTATTGTGTATTGTCAATATTTTCTTTTCTGGTACACATCAAAAATCTTAATCGGTAAAAATTACCGGATGTCTGTGTTAAGGGAGTATTTTTATATGACTACTATATTTGTAAATCTGAAATGTTTATATTATTTTTTTGTGTCTTTGGGGAAAAAGTAAAGAAATGGACTGTGGAAGACATCCTGAACCTTCAATGAAGGTTAAATTTGAAGATAAAAATTTTGAGGCCACTTTGCAAAAATGAAATTTTCATTTAATTCTATTACAATTTTACCCCTTGCAGATTTTTTTTCATGGATGTAAAAATTTTCGTGGATGCTATTTTATATTTCCTTTGTGATTCTATGTTACGTTTATTTGTTAAAAAAAAGTTTAAATTTTTGTCCATAGCATTTATGGCCGTTTGTTCAATCGACCAAAAATGTTACCAAAATTCTGGTTTAATAGATTACTCTTCAAAAATCTTGTATTATATTATTAAAATCATTCATTTTACCATTTTTCCCATATCTAGAGACTCCATAAAAACACATAATGCAAAACGTTTTTGTTTTTTATTATTTACTTTATATTTTTACTCTATTTTATAATGACCGGTAAAAAATACCGGGAATCTGTAGTTACGTGATAATATTGGGATGTCTGTAGTTAAGGGTTAACTACCCGCGCATCAAGTTTTAATATAACTACACGCGTGGCGTACTTTATACGCCACAAGAAAATACACTTAAAAACAGCGGATTTGTTTATTTTTTTTTTGAAAAAATACACTTAGTTGTTTGTTATATACCTTATTCGGCATCAGTGAATACTTGGAGTTCCTTCTCAGTAAGCCAATTGGGATTTATAACTGGAATCATGGAATAACTGGATTCCATGATAAATAAAATTACTAATAAATTTTTTTTAAATGTCATTTTTTACAGGAGAAAAAGTATTGTTTATAAAGAAAAATATATTTTGTGCCATAATGACTAAAAAACAATTGAAATATGTACTCATATTACGACTTATATCGATATAATCGTGGCGTATATTGTCCACCACCGGAAACAACAAATAATAAACTGTACATTACGATCTTCCCAGAACGCCGATTATAACGAAACTAAGACCAAATTGTAAAGCACATTCCAGTGATAGGTTAGAGAGATAAACAAGGTCAAAAATTAAATTTTTAAATATATTTGCAATAGAATTCTTATATCTGGCGTACAAAATACGCCAGCGCGTGTAGTTAAAGGTTAAAATTTGACTCTCATAAAATTTTGGTTATCGCTATTGTTTTAAACCGAAATGAATCTTTCGGTGTTCATTTCTTTTCTAAATTTAGTTATACTTTGATGTTACTTAACGATTTTACGATTAGCAAGATATTTTTACAGTTATTTTAATAAATATACAAAAGAGTGCTATGGGGTATGTTGTAACAAAACGTTGGGGCTTGTTGTAACACGTTACAAATTGCTCTGAATCTTACTAAATTTATGATCTACAATATAAAAACGTATTATTTAGTTTAGTAATGGTCCAGAATAAGATAACATAAAAGAAAATCAGAAAGTGGCAACTCAAACCAGGAAGTGAAGTCTACGAGTTATGCTCAGCGGAAATTTTAGATAACCAATGTAGCAAAAAGCAAGCAAGTAAAACAGCACGGACCGTGTCATGTATCTTTATAACGATATAGAAAAAAAGAAAAACATTACAAGTCTACAAGTGGGCTGTACTAAACCAGGGATAGTTTTTTATAGCCGAATAAGAAAGTAAAATGGCTTCATAATATATTCTGAAGTGCACCGAAGTATATTTTGGACTTATTCCCATGAAGATGCGAAAACTGCCTTACCAATATGCTGTTAAAATCAGTGCTAAGCAACTTCCTTCTTCTTGGTATCAAAATTATACAGTTGGTCCAGATTGGGTCCAAAATTGTATGCGTAGAAATCTACATTTATATTTAAGAAAACCAGAAGCCACCTTATTAAGTCGAGCAACATCTTTCAACAGGACCAACGTTGGTATTTTCTTCGAAATATTTCAAAAAATTCACATTTTCGTAATGTTACAACCTGCCCCAATAGATGTTACAACTAGCCCCAAGCGCGGGGTAAGTTGTAACACTGCACTTTTTTGGTAAATTTCTAGTTGATTAAAAAATAACAGTCTTCCTAACTTTTCTTCAGTTCAATTTTATTCAGAAAAAGTTAAACTAGCGTTTAGTGTTTAATTAGTGATAATTGGGAAAATAGCTGTCAAGATATATTTGATTTTATGAAAATTGTTACAACTAGCTCCCTGCTCCCCTACGCCTAAAAACGATCATTGAATGAGCTACTTACTCTACGGAGCATTTGTAAATTAACACATCGAAAGTAAACGAGTGTAATTTCGGCGGTAAGGGTTATTTCGGCGGTTTTCTCAAATTATTAAATTTATTAACGTTCACAATAAAAGAAATTAAAATATAGGCATTTCTACTCATTCCCTATACATCTGGCCACAATATTAAATAATTTAGGTTAGAATAAATACCTACGTGCCGGCCTAAAAAATCATTGTTTACTCGTGTGTTAGACATTGTGGAAGACGAATCTGCGATCTTATAAGGTAAGTGATCTGTACGGATTTTTAAAATTCTTTTTTCTTGCATTTTACTTGTATTTGAAAATATAATTTTGTATTCGGAGTAGTCTGTAAGGTTTGAATTTTATGCTTTGAGTCGTATTTTTACGTTTTGGCTTTGTTTTTACAATAAATAGAGCACCCCGAAATTACCAACAACCTAAAATAAAGTGTTGGTAATTTCAGCGGTATTGCCCGAAATTTACCGCTACACCAGTTTATATTAGGATTTATTTATTTAGTTTAATTGTCAGCAAAAAATATAAAAAACAATAATTAAGCTTAGTTAATAAAAAAAAATCTCTTTTTTTTTGAGGTAATTTCGTCATACTTTTGATAAGGTTTATTCTAAGTAATACTATTCCAAATTTTTGACGTATTTTGAATTGCATTAAAAAAATTAAAGTTGCAAGCATTTTTTCTATACATTTTTGTTTATATTAAAATTGTGTTTTAAATATTGTTTTTCCTCCAGGTTAGCCTCAAAGGTTTAGACTTGGTGTTTTAAGTCGTATTTTAGTTTTTTGTTTTATACTTACAAAAAAAAGTGAATGCCGAAATTACCAACAGCCTAAAAGAAAGTGTTGGTAATTTCAGCAGTACTGCCGAAATTTCCTGCTAGACCAATTTGTATTAACATAAAGTTTGTTTAATTCTATTGCTAACAAAAAATATGAACAACTATTAATTTTAATAAAAAAATATCACATTTTTTCTTGAGGTAATTTCGTCATACTTTTTATAAGTTTTATTTTAAGTAATACTATTTCTATTCTTTAACGTGTTATGCATTTCACTAAAAAAAATTAAAGTTGCATGCATTTTTCTATACATTTTTGTTATACTAAAATTGTGTTTTGAATATTGTTTTACATTCGAGTTAACCTCAAGGGTTCAAGCTTTTTGTTTTAGGTGATATTTTGACTTTCTGTTTTATACTTACAAAAAAAAGTGAATGCCGAAATTACCAACAGCCTAAAACAAAATATTGATAATTTCAGCGGTACTGCCGAAATTTCCCGCTAAAACAATTTGTATTATTATTT
This sequence comes from Diabrotica virgifera virgifera, assembly GCF_917563875.1. NCBI lineage: Eukaryota > Metazoa > Arthropoda > Insecta > Coleoptera > Chrysomelidae > Diabrotica > Diabrotica virgifera. The sequence continues at coordinate 142,533,086 of NC_065450.1, forward strand.
ATTCTTTAAATTCAATTGCCAACAAAAAATATGAAAAACTATCAAGTTTAATAAAAAAGTATCTAATTTTTTTCTGGATGTAAATTCGTCATTCTTTTTGTTAGTTTTATTCTAAGTATTACTGTTTCTATTTTTTAACGTGTCATAAATTTCATTAAAAAAATGAAAGTTGCATGCATTATGCCATAGATTTTTTTATATTCTAAAATTGTGTTTCAAATATTATTTTAACCCCGGGTTAGTTTCAAAGGTTTAAACTTTAAGTTTTAAGTCGTATTTTAATTTTTTGTTTTATACTTACAAAAAAAAGTAAACGCCGAAATTACCAATAGCCCAGAACTAAGTTTTGTAGTTTCGGCGCTATTGCCGGAATTGCCTTACAGACCAATTTCATTAAGTTATAAAGTTTTTAAATGTAAGTAGTTGTTAACAAAATTGATAAAAACGTATATAGTAAGTATTTTATTAAAAATTATACAACTTTTTTATGCGGTAATTTCGTTGTAATATCTTCTTTCAGTTTAGTTTTAGTTAACTAATATTAACTAAACAATAAATTGGGTCTTCAGTAGTTAAGTAAGTACTTAGCTATTTTTTTTAGCATAATGAAGCCCAAAAAGACAAAGCCTTATACTCAAGAAGATATTAAACAAGCTGTTGATGCCATTGAAGCAGGAATGTCCATAACAGCTGCTGCTAAACAATTTAACATACCCAGACAAACTCTTTCTGATAAACGAAATAACAAACATACTGGATCAGTTGGGACTCAGACAATTTTGTTTAAAGATGAAGAGCAATTTTTAGAATAATGGATACTTAACTCAGCAAGGCAAGGATTTCCCGTTACAAAAGAGCAGCTTTTAAATAGCGTAAAAGGAATACTGGATGATTGCAGCGCCCAAATCCTTTTCACAACAACCGGCCTGGTAGGGATTGGTATGACAGATTTATGAGAAGGCACCCCAATATAAGTCTAAGGATGTCCCAAAATTTAACTAAACAACGTTCTAAAATATCGGAAGAACAGATAAGTAACTGGTTTGCAGAAATAAGTAGCTACCTTGAAAAAGACGGCTTCTTAGATATCCTCCTAGATTCAAGTAGGGTGTATAATTGTGACGAGACGGCTTTTTTTCTGTCTCCAAAAGGAGACAAAGTTTTGGCCAAAAAAGGAGATAAAACCGTCTATGCGTTTATTAATACAAGCGAAAAAGAGTGCCTTATTTCATTAATAATGGTTAATGCTCTAGGTCAGTTGCCTCCTCTTATGGTAGTTTACGCAATGCAACGAATTTCAAAAGTGATCAGTTCCAGCTTTCCCAAAGGTTGGGCAATGGGACGCTCCGAAAATGGATGGATGACCCAGGAAACTTTTCTTGAATATATTTCGAATGTATTTATTAAGTGGTTACATGATAACAAAATTCAAAGGCCAATTATTTTATTTGTTGACGGTCACACTTCTCATCTAACCCTTCAGCTCAGCCGATTCTGCTCCAAAAATGGAATAGTTCTGATCAGCCTATATCCAAACTCTACCCACATATTGCAACCATTGGATGTGGCTTTATTCCATTCTCTTAAATCAACCTAAAAAAAACTTATTCAAAACTGGCGCGTAGATAATCCAAATAAAACCTTTGCCAAAGATAATTTTGCTCCAATTCTAAATGAAGCGTTATTAAAAAATTGTCACTTTTCAAAAACAATACAAAATGGATTTCGAACTTGTGGGCTCGTGCCCTTTAACCCAGGTAACATAAAATTCCAAAAGTTTTTTAAAAACGGTGTTACTCAGGATCTGCAATATAGTTTAGATGTCGAAAAAAAACTAAAAGAAATCAAAGAAAAAGAGGAAACAAAACAAAGCAGGATTGATAAACAAAAAGAAAAGGAAAACCAGCAGTTAAAAAAGAAACCAAATACAAAAAAAAAAATAAATCTTCCAAAGATGAACCAGCAAAAACTGCTTTAAAATCAGATGTTGGAGAGTATTTGGTGGTAAATTATGAGGACAACCTATTTCCAGGAATAATTATCTCTGTGAATAAGGAAAATAAAAGTTTTAATGTCAGGTGTATGGAAAAGTCGGGGTCTTGGAAGTGGCCACAAAAGGAGGACATATTAACCTATCCAAAAGAACATGTTGTCTGTTCGATTAAAGAACCAAAATTGATAAATGAAACCAAAAAAATATATGAAGTACCGGATATGCCAAAAGAGTTTATCAAATTATTTAATAAATAAGGGTTCCTATAATACCAAAAAATAGTTTTAAATACCGTTAAATACCTATTAAGTTCAACACTGTTTTGCAATAATAAATGTTTTGTGATTATTAGTTAGTATATTATTAATAAGGAATATTTTTAAACATTTAGATGTAAGTACTTATTTGTCCATTCTGTTTTGTTATGAACGTTTTTTGACAACATGAAGTAAGTAATGTTTAATGTGTTGTCATATTTTCACATCAATACATTTTTTAGGTGTTTATTTCAGTTTTAGTTCCTACAAATGTTTGTTTAAAATGTTAATAAATGTTGGTTTATTAAATGTTTGTATAAAATTTTCTTATTTAAATTTTAAATAAAAAAAGGCAAATATTTTTCTAACAATAGTTTGTCTTTAGCACCACCGAAATTACCAGCATAACCATCACGAAAATAGCACCTCCCTATGCCGAAATTACTGACGTAGGTAGTTTCTGCACTCTTTGTTTATTTAACTAAATCATAAAAATAAATAAAATAACTAGCCTTCCCCTTTTGATAAAGACATTATTTCTGAGCCCAAATCACATACTGCAATTTTTGTAATGTGTATAACTGAGAAGTGCTTGCCCTAAAAAATTATACCTTAACAAATAAGGCCTTAAGCCGCCGAAGTTACCCTCACTTACCTTACACTTTGTATTCTATTTTTCATCTCATCCTTTGTTGTTGGAGGTATTTTATAAACTTCATTATTAACGTAACCCCAAAAAAATCAGTCCAGTTTATTAAATTCTGGTGATTTGGGTGGCCACGCTACTGGTCCTTTGAAAAATGAAAGTATTGTCCTTTTCATGATCATTTTTCAGTGCGTAACAAATGATAGGAAAAAGGGTAAGTCCGTGATAATACACATTTATGACATTTATTCTAACATGACATTTTAGTTAAATCTGACAGTTGTCACATTTTATTTTCAATTTGGAATAAAACCAAATCAAACGTGTTTCTTGCATTTATAAAATGGTATTTTTTTTATTTGTATAGTCTTATAAATTATACAGATTATATTTGTAATATTATTATCTAATTAAAAAAATATATTTTTTTTATTATGGCGCCCTCTATCGACAACTAGAATAATCACTGAACTAGAATAATTACCAAAGTAATACTCGACGTGCCTTTTTTTCTGTCATATACATTTTTGATGCGTTAGAAAGGAATCGAAAAACTGTGACGCACTGAAAGATGATCATGAGAAAAAGTGTATCTCGAAAACTAATAAATTTAGACATAGGGAATATTATCTAATTTAAAGTACGGTAATGGTACTTTTCAATAATGATATATAATACAGATTGCTCCATTTAAAATTACTAAGAAAATAATGTACTTGCGTTTTGACTCACCCTGTATTTGAAATAAAGAAAATTAGCAATATCGACCATTTTTAAAAATTGTCACAATACGTTAAAAAACATAGCATTAATAAACCATTGTTTTCTTGCTTATTTTTATTTATACAGAGAGTTGAACTTGTTACGATTTTCATATAAAATTGGTTATAACTTTGTAAATACCCTGTATAACATAACAAACCTTTATATTTTTGTAATGGAGAAGTTAACAGGATTTCGAATTTAAAATAAAATATAGGGTGTTCCATTTAAAAAAACAAAAGTTTGGTCTGCCACTGTGTTATCGAACACCCTGTAATGTTCTAACTAATTTTGTAATGTGAAGCTCAAAGGTTGCTAAAACTTTTGTTATTAACTTTTATTGCTATCTATAACTATAGCGGAGCTATTGAGCTTTACCCTACTAATCAATCACCCTGTATACATGAATTAAAAATATATTGAAAATTATATTGCAATGAAATAATATTTTCCCTACGTTGTGCTCAAAACGTGTATTCTTCGAATAATGCTTAAAACATGGTCATTGAACTTCATCTCTCAAAACATAGGAGTGTAGCATGACCTATTCACTCAAAATTAAAAACAAATAAAATAGTTATTTTAATTCTGCTAAATAAAATACTTTTAAAATGTCTATAATATAAGTATTTAATATTTTTATAAAGAAATTATTTGTTCGTGATTATTTATACATGTATAAATATTTCAATAAAAATACAAATAAGTATAAATATATTATTTAAAACATAATTTTATATTGTAAAAAAAAACAAAAAATAATTTTGTTTCATTTTAATATAGTGAAATAAATTTGAAAATTTAAAGTGTCTGGCTAATTATCCAGAAATATTGGAAATATTTGTTTTCGAGAACAATACAAATTTTGCCGGTGGTTGTCGCCAGCATCCTCGTCGACAGATATAACGATCATCAATGAAACCCCAATTAATGTCATACTTAATCATTAATCTTGTCACTAAATTTCCCGAAAACGAACTGCACTTCAATCGAGCACTAAAAGCAAATTATGCACAACTCACCCTAATTATCGGCCCCCTTGATCAATGGATGACTGGTGTCATAACCTCTTGATTAGTTATGCACACTCTGGAGCTCTTTGTTGTTCATCGAAATTATTTCGATGGAATAACGAATCTTTTTAAATAAAGGAAACTTTTGTATGTTCAACGACTAAATCCACCTCTAAAAAACGAGTGTGGTACTTGGGAAGTGCAGACAAAATTGAATACTTCCTATTATCGTGTGTTAATGATATTATGTTATATTCAATTTGATTCGATTCCATTTTTTATTATATTTAATTTTATTTAATTTTAATTAATTTTGTTTAATTTTAATTAATTTTATTTATTTTGATTTAAATTTATTTAATATTATTTAATTGTAATTGATATTTAGTTTTATTTAATTTTGTTAAATTTAATGGTAATAAAAGCTCGTTGCGTAAGATACTATTTAAGACATATTTTTGCACGCTGATCACGAATTTCTCGAAGTAAGTGAATTTATCGTGGTCTGCGAGTTATACCATTTTTATTAATTTTCTCAAAACCGGAAATGAGTATTTTCGTTTTGACATTTTTTGCCATAATTACTTTGTGTACTGAATGGGAATCCGTCGTCAGTGTTTTTCTATATTACAGTTTTTTCAATCTAAGACTGGAAAGACGAACGGACGGACAGACAAACAATTTACAGCATCTAAATTTTACTTAAATATTAATATAATTTCCATCCAAAAAAATTCGTTCGCTACTATAATTTGCAATCAAAACTGCATTGAAAGAAGCACACATAAATAAAATAATCCATATAAATAAAATTGTATATAATATGTACACATGCATTAAAAATATATTGAAAATTATATTGCAATGAAATAATGTTTTCCCTAATTTGTGCTTAAAACGTGTATCCGCCGATTAATGCTTGAGACATGGTCATTGAACTTCACCTCTCAAAACAATAGGAGTGAAAAAATATGTTTATACATTTTTATAATGCTTTTAATATATTTAATATTTTTAGAAAGAAATGAATATCTTATGATTATTTTTATGTATTAATATTTGAATAAAAATACAAATATATTTTATTTAAGACATAATTTTTATATTGTAAAAATGACAGACAAGAATTTTGTTTCATTTTAATATAGTGAGATAAAAAAGATAAGTGTCTGGCTAATTACCCAGAGATATTGGAAAGATTTGTTTGCGAGAACAATACAATTTTTTGCCGCGGGTCGTCACCATCACCCTTGTCAACAGATATAACGATCATCAATTAAAGCCCAATTAATGTCATACTTAATCATCAATCTTGTCATTAAGTTTCCCGAAAACGAACTGCACCGACAACGAGAGCTAAAAGCAAATTATGCACGACTCACCCTGATTATCGGCCCCCTTGATCAATAGATTACCGGTGTCATAACCTCTTGATTAGTGCTGACACTCTGGATCTCTTTGTTGTTCATCGAAATTATTTCGATGGAATAACGAATATTTTTAAATAAAGAAAACTTTTGTATGTTTAACGACTAAATCCACCTCTAAAAAAAAGTGTGTGGTACTTGGCAGACAAAAGTGAATACTTTATATTATCGTGTGTTAATAATATTATGTTATATTCAATTTGATTCGATTCCATTTTTTATTATATTTAATTTTATTTAATTTTAATTAATTTTATTTAATTTTATTTAAATTTATTTAATTTTATTTAATTGTAATTGATTTTATATAATTTTACTTAATTTTATTTATTTTTATTTATTTCTATTTGGTTTTATATGATTTGGTTAAATTTAATGGTAATAAAACCATTAAATTCTAGTTGCGTAAGATACTATTTTAGGCGTGTTTTTGCACGCTGATCACGAATCTCTCGAAGTAAGTGAATTTATATAGTGGTCTGCGAGTTATACCATTTTTATTAATTTTCTCAAAACCGGAAGTGAGTATTTCCGTTTTGACATTTTTTGCCATAGTTACTTTGTGTACTGAATGGGAATCCGTCGTCAGTGTTGTTCTATATTACAGTTGTTTCAATCTAAGACTGGATAGACGGACGGACGGACAAACAAACATAATTTACAGCATCTAAATTTTACTTAAATATTAATATTATTTCCAGACATAAATAAAATAATCCATATAAATAAGATTGTATGTATTTATGTATACATGCATTAAAAATATATTGAAAATTACATTGCAATGAAATAATGTTTTCCCTATGTTGTGCTCAAAACATGTATCCGCCGATTAATGCTTGAAACATGGTCATTGAACTTCACCTCTCAAAACAATAGGAGTGTAGCATGACGTATTCAAACAAAATTAAAAACAAATAAAATAGGTATTTTAATAATTCCTAAATAAAATATTTTTATGCATTTTTATGATGCTTATAGTAATATATTTATTATTTTTAGAAAGAAATTAATTTTTTATGATTATTTATATGTATAAATATTTCAATATAAATACAAATATACAGGGTGTTTGGTAAATAATGGGCCATAGCTTAACCTCAGGTTCCTGAGGTTAAAATAGGCCGATTTAAGCTAACTTACCTTAGTACAAAGTTTATAATAACCGAGATACAGGGTGTCACAGTTAAACTTTTTTTTTATTTAATATTGAATATTTCCTGACATGTATGAGATAACAACATGAAATTTGGCATGTGGGGGTTTTTTGGGTCGGGAAAACTAAATTCCCTACCAAAAATTATGTATTGCCCAGAGGGCACCACATACGCCTTTCAGCACTCATTCATTACGTTCAATTTTTTTTATCCCTCACTCTGCATAATTTTGACATTAAAATTTTTATTCTCCTATTAGTTTTACTTAAAAAAGGTATACTCCATTCATCTCCCTAAACTCAACCGTTTTCGAGATAAACGCATTTTAAATCTGCGATACACCATCATTTTTAGCATAATATCATTGTAGTTCCACCCAAAAAATAACTTAAAACCATAATGATTGTGCCAGTTCTCAAATTTATGTCGTTGCATCGCAAATTTTATTTGAAGAAATTTGCGATACATTTTTGGATAATATTATGGTTTTAAGTTATTTTTCGGGTGTATCTAGTGTGAGCAATGATATTATGCTAAAAATGATGGTGTATCGCAGATTTAAAATGCGTTTATCTCGAAAACGGTTGTGTTTAGGGAGATGAAAGAAGTATATCTTTTTTAAGTAAAACTAATAGGAGAATAAAAATTTTAATGTCAAAATTATAGGGAGTGAGGGATAAAAAAAATTTAACGTAATAAATGAGTGCTGAAAGGCATATGTGGCGACCTCTGGGCAATACAAAATTTTTGGTAGGGAATTTAGTTTTTTTGACCCAAAAAACCCCCACATACAAAATTTCATGTTGTTATCTTATACCTATCAGCAAATATTCAATAATAAATAAAAAAAAAGTTTAACTTTGACACCCTGTATTTCGGTTATTATAAACTTTGTACTATTTTAACCTCAAGAACCTGAGGTTAAGCTATGGCCCATTCTTTACCAAACGCCCTGTATATTGTTAAAAACATAATTTTTTTAATACAAAAAAAACATACAATAATTTTGTTTCATTTTAATATAGTGAAATAAATTTGAAGATTTAAAGTGTCTGGCTAATTATCCAAAGATATTGGAAAGATTTGTTTGCGAGAGCAATACAATTTTTTGTCGGTGGTCGTCGCCAGCACCCTCGTCGACAGATATAACGATCATCAATTAAACCCCAATTAATGTCATAATTAATCATCAATCTTGTCATTAAATTTCCCGAAAACGAACTGCACCGACATCGAGGGCTAAAAGCAAATTATGCACAACTCACCCTGAATATCGGCCTCCTTGATCAAGAGATAACTGACCTCTTGATTAGTGCTGACACTCTGAAGCTCTTTGTTGTTCATCGAAATTATTTCGATGGAATAACGAATCTTTTTAAATAAAGAAAACTCTTGTATGTTCAACAACTAAATCCACCTCTAAAAAAAAAGAGTGTGGTACTTGGGGAGTGCAGACAAAAATGAATTTTTCATATTATCGTATGTTAATAATATTATGTTATATTCAATTTGATTAGATTCCATTCATTATTATATTTAATTTTATTTAATTTTAATTAATTTTAGTTGATTTTTTTTTATTCAATTTTATTTATTTTTTAATTGCTCCACAACTAAATATTTACCACCATTAAATGCTCGTTGCGTAAGATATTATGTTAGGCGTATTTTTACATGCTGACCGCGAATCTTTCGAAGTAAGTGAATCTATAGTCGTCTGCGACTTATACCATTTTTATTAATTTTCTCAAAACCGGAAGTGAGCATTTCCGTTTTGACATTTTTTGCCATAATTACTTTGTGTACTGAATGGGAATCCGTCGTCAGTGTTTTTCTATATTAGAGTTTTTTTCAATCTAAGACTGGAAAGACGGACGGACGGATAGACAAACATAATTTACAGCATCTAAATTTTACTTAAATATTAATATTATTTCCATCCAAACAATTCGTTCGCTACTATAATTTGCAATCAAAACTGCATTGAAAGAAGCACACATAAATAAAATAATCCATATAAATAAAATTGTATATATGTATACATGAATTAAAAACATATTGAAAATTATATTGCAATGAAATAATGTTTTCTATGTTGTGCTCAAAACATCTATCCGCCGATTAATGCTTGAAACATGGTCATTGAACTTCACCTCTCAAAAAAATAGGAGTGTAGCATGACTTATTCAGTCAAAATTAAAAACAAAATAAATAGGTATTTTAATAATTCCTAAATAAAATATTTTTATAATGCTTAAAATATTATTATTATTAATATTAAAAATTAATTTTTATGATTATTTATATGTACAAATATTTCAATAAAAATACAAATATATATTATTCAAAACAAAAATTTTATATTGTAAAAAAAACAAACAAGAATTTTGTTTCATTTTAATATAATGAAATAAAAAAATTTTGAAGTGTCTGGCTAATTATCCAGAGATATTGGAAAGATTTGTTTGCGAGAACAATACAATTTTTGCCGGGGGTCGTCACCAGCACCCTCGTCGACAGATATAACGATCATCAATTAAACCCCAATTAATGTCATACTTAGTCATCAATCTTGTCATTAACTTTCGCGAAAACGAACACTGCACCGACAACAAGAGCTAAAAGCAAATTATACACAACTCACCCTGATTATCGGCCCCCTTGATCAATATAGATGACTGGTGTCATAACCTCTTGATTAGTGCTGACACTTTGAAGCTCTTTGTTGTTCATAGAAATTATTTCGATTGAATAACGAATATTTTTAAATAAAAAACTTTTGTATATTCAACGACTAAATCCACCTCTAAAAATAGAGCTTGACCCTTGGGGAGTGCAGACAAAGGTGAATACTTCATATTATCGTGTGTTAATAATATTATGTTATATTCAATTTGATTCGATTCCATTTTTTATTATATTTCATTTTATTTAATTTTAATTAATTTTATTTGTTATTAGTTATATTTGTTTAATTTTATTTAATTGTAATTAATTTTATTTGATTTTGTTTATTTATTGAATTTTATTTAGTTTTATATATTTTGTTTAATTTTATTTTATTTTATTTTATTTAATATTGTTTAAATTTATTTATTTTGATGTAATTTTGTTAAATTTAATGGTAATAACAACATTAAAGTTGCTCGTTGTGTAAGATACTAATTTAGACGTATTTTTGCACGCTGATCACGAATCTCTCGAAGTAAATGAATCTATAGTAGTTTGCGAGTTATACCATTTTTAATAATTTTCTCAAAACCGGAAGTGATGAGAATTTCCCTTTTGACAATTTTCGCCATAATTACTTTGTGTACTGAATGGGAATCCATCGTCAGTGTTTTTCCATATTACAGTGTTTTTAATCTAAGACTGGAAAGACGGACGGACGGACAGACAAACATAATTTACAGAATCTAAATTTTACTTAAATATTAATATTATTTCCATCAAAAAAAAAATCGTTCGCTACTATAATTTGCAATCAAAACTGCATTGAAAGAAGCACACATAAATAAAATAATCCATATAAATAAAATTGCATATATGTATACATGCATTAAAAATATATTGAAAATTATATTGCAATAAAATAATGTTTTCCCTATGTTGTGCTCAAAACATGTATCCGCCGAATAATGCTTGAAACATGGTCATTGAACTTTACCTCTCAAAGCAATAGGAGTGTAACATGACTTATTCAAACAAAATTAAAAACAAATAAAATAGGTATTTTAATAATTCCTAAATAAAATATTTTTATGCATATTTATAATGCTTATAATAATATATTTAATATTTTTAGAAAGAAATTAATTTTTATGATTATTTATATGTATAAATATTTCAATATAAATACAAATAATATATATTGTTAAAAACATAATATTTTTATCGTAAAAAAACAAACAATAATTTTGTTTCATTTTAATATAGTGAAATAAATTTGAAGATTTAAAGTGTCTGGCTAATTATCCAAAGATATTGGAAGGATTTGTTTGCGAGAACAATACAATTTTTTGCCGGTGGTCGTCGCCAGCACCCTCGTCGACAGATATAACGATCATCAATTAAACCCCAATTAATGTCATACTTAATCATCAATCTTGTCATTAAATTTACCGAAAACGAACTGCACCGACATCGAGAGCTAAAAGCAAATTATGCACGACTCACCCTGATTATCGGCCCCCTTGATCAATAGATGACTGGTGTCATAACCTCTTGATTAGTGCTGACACTCTGGATCTCTTCGGTTCTAATTAAAGATGGGTTGTTGTCGTTCGTTTCCAGACCGACGCCGACGTCGATTTCGAACGTTCCGACGGATGAATACTGAAAAGGTCTAGCCGTTAGGCGACTGCCCGTCAGCACCGCATGCGCGCAACAAGTACGTTGGGGATAGTAGGGAATGGGGTGATTTCCTACACTTTACACTAAGAAAAATTTTAACTGCTTTATCCTTTTAGTGCTGACGTGAATTATCTAACCATAAGTGCTAACTTCCGGCTATATGAGACTGTATTTATACATACCCTAGCACCTACTATAAATTTTACAAATTTTTAAAATTCAATTAATTACTTCAAGGGTCTTAGCCCGATTAAAGAACAATCTGACCCAAAAAAAATTAAAGAAGGATGAAAATTTGGGAATAGGTAGTTGAAATTGTCTCTTATGATATAAGAAAAAATTTACAATTCTACATCCCCTCCATTTTTCAAAAATAGAGAGGAATACCCCCCTCTCGAAGGTGAAAAATGTACATTCAAAATAAGTCCGGAACTGGATTAAATGAGTAATTCTAAGCAACTTTTGTTCTATAGAGTTTTTCCCTCAGTAATCAATACTTTTCGAGTTATTTGCAAGTGAATATGTTCATTTTTAACAGAAAAAAACATGTTTTTTGACGTTTTTTCAGAGATAAATTAAAAAAGTAAGTATTTGAGCGAAAAAAATATTCTTAGGAAAAATATAGCTTATAAAAACTGAAAAACGATGGTGTATGCTTGGGGTTTGTAGATCCAGTAGAAGCAGAGTTGTAGCTAATCAAAAGTAGGTTCTTCATCAAATTACAAATCGAATATTTCAATGTGAAATAACTCAAAAACGGAGTCTTTCATTTTAACATTTTTTCAAAATTCATTTTAACATTTTTAAAGTGTTTAAGAAAAGGTTTATTTTGTTTTAAAAACTTGTAACATTAAAAGTAAGTAAGTTACGCTCAAAATGTGGTTGGTCCCTTTTATTTTGTGGTAAAAAAAACGCGAAAATCACCCTCTAATTAGTATCACAAATAAATTTTATCATTACCACTTCACAAGTTACTTTGCTTATGTATTATTTATATGATCTGTAAGTTTCATCGGTTCAAAGTACGTATTTTTGAAAAAGCTTTAGTTAAAATGGCTTGAACGAGTAACTAATCACGAGTTTGGGCAAATTTTGAATAGCCATAGCATAACCAATTTTTGTCTAACAGGAAAACAAAAAAGCAAAAATATTCAGAAAAGCGAAACGTACATTTTATTACTCTTTAAGATTTTTGGTATTACTAATAATTTTTAAGTTTATTCCATGAAAAATTCCATTTTTTTTTTCAAAAAAAATGTTTTATTTTAAATCCAATTTTTTTTTCAAAAATGAGCACTTTGAACCAATCAAACTTATTGATAATATAAACAATACATAAGTAAAGTACCTGACTGTTGAAGCAGTAACGATAAATTTTATTTGGGAGCTAATTGGGGGGTGATTTTCGCGATTTTGTACCAAAAAATAAAAGGGACCAACAATATTTTGAGCTTAACTCACTTATTTTTAATGTAAGAAGTTTTTCTAAAAAACAAAAATACCTATACCTTTTTTTAAACACTTTAAAAAAGTTGTAATGAATTTTCCCCGAAAAGTGCTCTGTTTTTTGGTTATTTCACATTGAAAAAATATTCGATTTGGAATTTGACGAAGAAGAACCTACTTTTAATTAGCTACAACTCTACTTCTACTGGGTCTGCAGATCTCACGCGTACTCCATTTTTTGAATTTTTTATATGTTATATTTTTACTAAGAATATTTTTTCCACTAGAATACTTACTTTTTGAGTTATCTGCGAAAAACCATCCAAAGAAATGTTTTTTTTTTTGTTAATAATGAACATATTCACTCGCAAATAACTCGAAAAGTATTGACTTAGTAAAAAAACTCTATAGAACAAAAGTTGCTCATAATTAGACATTTTATCCAATTCCGGGCATAGTTTGAACGTATATTTTTTCACTAAATATTTTTCACCTTGTATTTCCCAATTTTTGTAAAATGGAAGGAATGTAGAATTGTAAACTTTTTCTTAAATAATAATAATAGACAATTTCAACTACCTATTCCCAAATTTTCATCCTTCCTTTATTTTTTTGAAAGTTTTTGTAAAATTTTGTGTTCCCTGATCGGGCTATCTTAGTTAAATACACTTTTATTTAAAAATTTTTTTTCTTCCTTATTGGCTTTGGATTACTTGATCCATTCAGCCACGATAGATAATAAATTACTGTTTGCTACAATATTCCAAATATAATACATTGCATTACATAATACATTAGGTACATGTGCGCACATATAATACTTATGCACGCACATACATACATACATATGTAGAAGTGGAAACATTTAATTGACCAGTAGGTATACTCCTCATTCATGGCCCTAACCAACTTAAATTAATTTACAAATAATTAAATCGACAAAAAAAACTACATGCTAATACTAAATACTAATACTAAATGCTAATAAATATATGTTTTTTTTTTACACAGCGATAAGGCTTCAACCCGGATCAACCCCGCGGAGGTTTACACCCTCTTTGTGTTTTTAATTTTTTTTTCTTTTTTATTTTTTTATAATTTATTATTCTTTTTTTTATATATTTCTTTCTTTCTTTTTTTTTTTAATAAGATTTAATTTTTTTTATACAATTTTTTTTGTATACATATTTTTTTGTATAATTTTTTTTTTTTTAATTTTTTCAATATAAACTTTTATACAATTCTATTCTTATTACCTCCCTGCAAAATCTACTTAATGAACTTTCACAGGGAGACAATATTACATAATAAGGATAAACATAAAAAACAATAATTATTGCTAAACACATTCAACCGGACTCATTCAGTGCAAGTTAAATTTTCCTCTTAGTCCTTTTTAAAAACTCCCAGATGATTTGTTTAATTTTAGAATTTCTACGAGACAAATATAAAAGAGAAGCATTATTTTGTGGGAAAAGTATTTCTTCTTGAACCAGATTGTGCATCAAAAACTTAATTGCAACATCATTATGTTTGCATCCAAACAACCAATGATTAATATCGTCAACATATCCATTGCAATCGCAAAGATCTGATTCGGATAGGTTAAATCTATAGAGGTATGACTTGACAGTGGCATGATTAAAGAGACATCTAATAAGCATGTCATATATATTTCTATTGGGATAACTTCTGATAGCAAAAGGCTCAGTAGGTAAACTAGGATGAATTTTGGTGTAGAGATTGTTGCTTCGATTGCAGAAAGCGTGCCACTCAACACTCAATATCACAATTTTGTTTCAAACTTTTCTTGCGAGTAGCTGTTAGATCGCTTCTATCTAGCCAAGTTATTTCCCATTCTTTTAAGATTGCCTCTTTAGCAAAAAAATCTGCTTTTATGTTACCGGAAATACCAATATGTCCTTTTACCCAGACGAAAGTTACAGAAGTCTGTTTTTCCAGTAGCTTTAGTTGGTTTTCTAAAATTTAGACGACAAGGCTATTTTTATATAAATGTTTACGTGTGTTTTCTAGAGCTAATAACGAAGATCTTGAATCTGACATAATTACAACTTGCTATTTAAAAATTTAAAAATGTACTTTGACAAAAATAATTCCTTAAACAAGTAATTGGACTTCGTAATTTCTGGGTTTTCACCCAAAATGATCTAAAGTAGAACCGGAAGTCGATATTAGAACTCTTCGTGTAGCCTTGCCTCAATGGATGACGGAGGAAATCTTAGATTTAATGGAAGAGATACGTCAGCATAAAAACAAAGACCATCAGACGTAAAAAATGTGTATGATGAACAAATAAAATACAAAATTAAGCAGGCGAAAGAACAATGGTTAAAAGTACAATGCGCAGAAATAGAAGAACACCAGAAAAGGCATGATAGTTTTATCACACATAAAACAATTTAGGAATTAACTCAGAACAACAGAAAAAGAAAACAGGAAATACTAAAAGATACAAATGGGAAAGTTGTGTTGATTACTAACGAAAAATTAAAGAGATGGACAGAATCCAAAAAATGAATTGTTCGAAGATAATAGAACAGAGCAGATGGAAGTCGAAGTAGGGGATATGGTTTTAAAAATATTAAAAGAATAAATTATCGGCATTAAAAAACAGCAAAAATGGTACATCAGTAGATCCAGACCAAATCCCAGTAGAAAGCTTAAAATGCATAAATGATAAAACGTTAGACATTATCGTAGACTTGTTTAACACAGTGTACAAAATAGGTAACATAGCAAAACAATGGTTATTCTCCACCTTTTGTGCTATCCCTAAAAAAACAAATGCTAAAGATTGCATTGAATACAGAACAATATTAATAATAAGTCACATTCTCAAATTATTCTTGAAAATTAAACATGCTCATGCTCGTACTAATAAAAAACTGGAAGAAGGAATAGATGGTAGTCAGTTTGGGTTTAGAAACGGACTAGGAACCAGAGAAGCGTTATTTGCTTTTAATGTGTTAGCGCACAGATGCATGGACATGAATGTGGATGTACATGTTTGTTACGTTGATTTTGAGAAAGCATTTGACAAAGTTAGACATGAAAAATTAATCCAAATTCTAAAGACAAAAAACATAGACAAAAGAGACTTACGAATAATAAAAAAACTTTACTGGTATCAAAGAACACAAATTGTAATAGATAACGAACCCAGTTCAGAAATTTAAATCAGGAGAGGAGTTAGGCAGGGATTTATTATGTCTGCATTACTCTTTAATGCATATGGTAAAGCCATTTTGAAAGAAGCATGACTATCTCAAAGTGAAGGAATAATAATTAACCTAAGATCTATTGACAACATAAGATATGCAGATGACACCGTGATTGTAAGCTCTGCTGAACAACTTAAATTACTACTGAACAAAACAAACAGTTTCTGTGAAGAATATGGAATAAAGATGGATATAAAAAACACCAAATACATGATAATAACTAATAAAACAAACATACAAACAAGCATACATTTGGGAAATGTACTGATAGAAAGGGTTGATAAATACAAATACCTAGGAACCTGGATTTCAGAGAAAAATTATCAAACAACAGAAATAAGGACTAGGATAGAAATAGCAAGAAATGCGTTTGTAAAAATGAAAACAATTCTCTGCAACAAAGACTTTAGCTTGAAACTGAGAGTAAGAGCTTTGAAGAAGAAAACGAACACGGAAGTATTGCGAGAAATGGGCAAAGAATGCGAAATAATAAACACAATAAAAATATGAAAGTTGTAATATCTGGGACACGTAATGAGGGGACAGCGATATGAATTGCTAAGACTGATAATAGAGGGAAAGATAAGAGGTGGAAGGAGTATAAGAAAAAGGAGAGTCTCATGGTTGAAGAATTTAAGGGACTGGTTTAAATGCAGTTCTACAGAACTCTTCAGAACAGTGGTAGATAGAGTAAAGATAGTCATGATGATATCCAACCCCCGATTAGGAGACGACACTTAAAGAAGAAAGTTTATGAGCCAGAGCCTTATAAACAATGAAATTCTTTATAACAATTTTTTGACCGCTCGGATCGAAAATTCGTAAAAAACCATCAGAATTGAAAAGGCCACGGTGATCTAGCTGGCGCCTAAACTATTTACTATAATTCTAAAAAAATAAATATTATTTCACTTAGTGTGAATCGTTGACCATTGTTAACATAAATGTATATGTATTGAAACTAAAAATAAAACTGAAGGACCTTTTAATAAACTATTTACCAGAACAGACATTTAGTAATTAATTTAGTGGCGAGACGAAACATTAAAAGGGGTAAGTATCTTCTCACAACGATATAACATTTTTATAGGGTTGACCTTTAACATATCTAATGGAATCAGGAATAGAATGAAAATTTCGTATAAATTACTATTTTGTCAGAAATATCACTCCTTAATTTATATAAGGACGTACCCAAGATATCAAAATACAGAAAGGAGTCCGTCAGGGTTGCGTGCTGTCTCCACTACTTTTCAATGTCTACAGTGAAGCGGTTTTTCAAGAAGCGGTCTCAGATTCAATAGAAGGTATATCAGGTTTCTCAGACGATAGAGTAATAATAACGGATAACAACAATGATTTACAGAACGTAATGCAACGCCTTAATGAACGCTGTCATGAGTATAATAACTAAATCAGCACACGCAAACATCCAATTAACTATTAAAGCTACTGTGATTGACAGTGTGGATAATTACAAATACTTAGGAACATGGATAACAGCAACTGTAGACCAAACCAAAGAAATTAAGTCACGTATTGAAATAGCACGTGCATCATTCATTAAACTTAAAAAGTTTCTTTGTTGTCGAGATATAAGGTTAGAACTACGCCTAAGAATGCTTCGATGTTACGTGTTCTCTACCCTTCTTTATAGCTTGAAAGCGTGGACGTTGAAACAAGTCCATTTGAATAATTTGGCCACCTTTGAATTTTGGTGTTCTTGAGTACTTGGGACATGTAATGAGAGGGCAAAAATACTCATTATTACAACTTATTGGGCAAGGCAAAATCAGAGGAAAGCGAAATGTGGGAAGACGAAGAACATCTTGGCTTAAGAACTTACGGGAATGGTTTGAATGCAGTAGTGCAGAGCTATTTAGAGGGGCAATCAACAGGGTCCACATTGCCATGATGATTTCCAACCTTCGATAGAAGATGGAACTTACAGAAGAAGAAGTACTATAGCTACTTTTTTAAATTATTTAGCAGATTTTGTTAGATATATTTTCACTATTTTCATAAAGTCAGTAACCTGAGTATAGGGTACAGAATGGGTGAAGAATTTATCTCTATAGTATGCTATGCAGATGATGCCACACTGATTACAGAGAGTTAAGGTGACTTTCAGAGAATTTTATATCAATTTATTATAACAGCAAGAAAATTCAACATGATAATATCACCAAATAAAACAAAAAGTAGGAAATACCATCTGATTGGAAAACAGATATAATAGTACCACTGTTTAAGAAAGGAGACGCAAGAAATTGCGAAAATTATAGGGGTATTACATTGACAAGCGTTCCTGCCAAAATATTCAATAGAATAATTGAAAAAAGGCTAAGGGAAAAACTAGAAATAAAACTAGAAGAATCCCAGCATGGCTTCAGAAAAGGAAGGAGTACCCAAGATCTGATATTCATATTAGACAAATAGGAGAAAAACTATTGATGAAAGGCAAAGAGATACACATATGCTTTATTGATCTGAAAAAAGCTTTTGATAGAATAAGAAGGGAAGATATATGGAAATGTTTAAAGAAAAATGGAATAGAAAAGGATATGATAGAAATAATTAAAGCCTTATATAAAAATAATAAAATAAAAATAAGGACTCACAATCAAGAATCTGATGAATTCAAGGCAAAGATAGGACCAAAACAAGGCTGTGTACTAAGTCCATTACTTTTCTCAATGGTACTAGATGACGCAATAAAGCAATGCAAGGAGAAATCTAAAGACATGATATTGGGAAAATGGAAAATGAACAATGTACAAATACAAGAATTAATATTTGCAGATGATATGGTATTGTTAGCTGACACGGAAGAGAAACTGCAACAAATAAAACACTTATATAAAAGAACTAAGAAAAATGAACATGGAAATAAACACAGATAAAAGTAAAACAATGGTTATGGCAACTACAAAAAAAGTGATAAAAATTAAGGTAGAAGGACAAGTTTTGGAACAAGTAAACAGCTACAACTACTTAGGTACAATTATTGAAGAAGATGGTAAAATAGACAAAGAAATAAACAATAAAATAGGAAAAGCAGGGACAATTTATAATACATTAAGAAATACGTTCTTTGGAAAGAAAGAGGTACCCAAAGAAGTCAAAACACAAGTGTACCAAAAAGTGGTTCGACCATCAATCGTCTATGGGAGTGAGTCGTGGACGCTAACAAAGAACAACAAAAGAAAAATCAAAGCTACAGAGATGAGATTCTTGAGAAAAATAGAAGGGGTCACACGAAGAGACAAAATAAGAAACGACACAATAACTAAAGCTCTAAAGATAAAACCCATAGAGACAATTATAGGGGAACGACAGTTAGGATGGTTGGGCCACATCCACAGACTAAACGACACAAGAATAACGAAAAAAGTATATGATGAAGTCAGAGTACAAGGGAAAAATAAAGTAGGTCGCCCAAGAATGAGATGGGAAGAACAAGTTAGACAAGAAGCAGAGAAGAAAGGACTGCAATGGAGTATGGTAAAACAATTGGCTCAAAATAGAACAGCATGGAAAAGAAGTATCAAAGAAGCACCACAAGATTAAAACATATGGACAGAAAAATGGGTCAAATAAGTAATTTATATTTATTAAAATTGTATTGTTAAAATAAAAGTTTTGTATAATTATTAAAATGTATTGAAATGTAGATATTGAACTAGTTGTAAACAGCCCAACACCGAAAGGTACGAATGGGCTTAACTGATTAAATAAATAAAATAAATAAATAAATAAAACAAAAAGTATGGTAATCTCTACAAGATCCAATAAGGTGCAAGTTGGAAGTGGACAGCAAAATAATCCAGCAAGAAAGAAGTATCAGCTACCTGGGAGTGCTAATGCACAGTTATGGAGACACAGAAGCGGAACTTGCCCATCAAATAAACAAAGCCAACATACTAGCAGGATGTCTTAAACACACTAACTGACGCAACACATATCTACGGACAGAAAAAAAGCCCAAGATCTATAGGACAGTAGTTAGGCCAATTATGACTTACACTGCGGAGACAAGACCGGACACCACAAGAACAAAAAGACTGATAGTGTAGGAAAAAGAGGTTGAACGTCGCAAAATGGACACAAGTACGGTTTTATTTTTTTTCTGGTATATCAAGGGGTGCTTATTATGAGACTAACTTTCATTAATTCATCCCTTTAAAGGGGATAATTTGTGGTTTTTGCGAAAGGTAATCCTTTCTGTACGTTTTTCAAAAAATTTACTTAATAGTAAAATGAAGGAGACTATATTTAATACTATTTATGTTCCGACAGCATATGTCTATCACCCACCGTTTAGCGGGGGTGGCGCCCCAAAGTTGACAAATTTTTAAAAAAGATGTTTTTAACAAAATTATTTTTCACTAACTGTAATGAAAATTAAGAAGAAACCCTGCAGCAATTATTTACAAATAAGTGGCTGATTTTTTGGTATAGGGTTTATTTACGGGCAATTGCAAATTTTTTAATTACAGGGTGTTACAATTAAAAAAAAAACTCCTTTTTATGCCATATGAACCGCCTATGCTAGAGTAAAAAAACTTTTAGCTATTATCCATGTACTAGTGTTATTTACAAATTTGTATAATACACCCCCATATTTTTCCCAGAACCACCCAAATAAAAGGAGAATTAATAAAGGAAATAATCAAAAAATGATTTTGGACCACTACTGTGCCTTTAGGGTCCAAAGAAAATAAAATATGCATAGGTCATATTGTGTAGCCGACAGTGTGTTCTTTTATTTTCCATAAGTACGGTATCCATAAAATTAATAGGTGACTAAAAAAAACAAAAACTGGAGCCCGCCAAAGCATTTCTGAGGTTTGTGGCGCCACTGTGCCGTAACGGTTGTTTATACGAAAAAAATGCATAGGACCTTATTTGTAGATAAAATAGTGGTCTTTAATTCTGTATAAATTTGTTTTAAAAAAGTCCATAGGTAATGAGAATATCGTCAAAACATGCTCTCCAAGCGATAGGAGTAGTTTCGGCAGTTTATTTTCAAGGATTGAGGTAGTTTCCGCAGGGATGTTGCAATAATTATATATATTTATGAAAAACCCTATTGATGGAGCATATATGTCCATACGGGTCAAAAGTAAAAATGGTGTCAATGCATGGGTAATAAGAACGTGCACAAAATAATATATGCATCATTTTAATAAAAGCTATGGTGTGTGAAGGATTCCAAGAAAATCACTTTCTTTATTAATTCTCCTTTTTTTGGGGGTGGTTCCAAAAAAAAATAGGGGTGCATTATAGAAATTTGTAGATAACACCATTACATGGATAATTGATAAAAGTTTTTTTACTCTAGCATAGGCGGTTCAGATGGTATAAAAAGGATTTTTTTTTTAAATGTAACACCCTGTAATTAAAAAAATGGACAATTGCCCTTAAATGAAACCTACACCAAAAAATCAACCACTTATTTGTGATAAATTGCCGTAGGGTTTCTTCTTGATTCCCAATATAGCTAGGGAGAAATATTTTTTTAAAACATCTTTTTTAAAATCTTGTCAACTTTGGGGCGCCACCCCCGCTAAACGGTGGGTGATAGACATATGCTGTCGCAGAAATACATAGTAGAAAATATAGTCCTCTTCATATTTATATTAAGGAAATTTTTTTCAGAACGTACAAGGGCTACGTTTCGCAAAAACCACAAATTACCCTCTTTAAACGGATGAAAAGGGGGTTCCGGCGCGAAATTTTTAAGAAAACGTTATAGGTCTGGATCACGTGTATGAAAAAAATTTGATTAATAGCAAGCTGAAAATTTGTTAATAGCTTAAGCGTGTCTAGTCGGACAAAATTTGATATATGGGAACACTGGAACAGGGGAAGTTTTAATTGTGGAACAGGTTAAAAATTTGGAACGGTCTGACCACGAAAACGTCACATGTATTTTGTCCGACAGAACAGACTTAAACTCTCCGAACAGAGATTAGACTCTCATGCAAAAATCAGACTGCTATTTATCAAAAAATGGGCGTTTTAATGAGTGGAATATGTAGAATATGTCAAATGACAGGAATTATGACAGGTGATAAAATAGCAGTCTGATTTTTGCATGAGAGTTTAATCTCTGTTCGGAGAGTTTAAGTCTGTTCTGTCGGACAAAATAAATTTGCCGTTTTCGTGGTCTGATCGTTCCAAATTTTTAACCTGTTCCACAATTAAAACTGCCCCTGTTATAGTGTTCCCATATATCAAAGTTTATCCGACTAGACCTAGACACCCTTAAGCTATTAACAAATTTTCAGCTTGCTATTAATCAACTTTTTTTCATACGCGGGATCCAGACCTATTAGTCTCATAATAAGCACCCCTTGATATACCAAAAAAAAATCGGACTTGTGTCTATTTTGCGAGGTTCAACCTCTGTTTTTTACACTATGATGGAAACGTGTGAAATGAAAATTGTCCGAGATATCATAGGAAAATCATTATGGGACAGAGAACGTAGCACAGACCTCAGGCAAAGCTGTTCTATAGGGAGCATAAATGACTGGACACTGAAAAGAAAAAAATAATTACAAGTAAAATTTAATAAAAAATTTTGGTCTTGGTAAAAGGTATATTATTTTAAAAAGCCCTATAGGGCTACAAACATCGAACAGAACGTTTTCGCTCTAAAAAGAGCATCATCAGTGTTGCAAGAACATGGTGAGCCAACCAAAAAATACGAAGGTCAAAGCCTTTCAAAAATGGACTAAAAGTCACATCAAAATGCTAACAGTCTAGTTGTCTAGTTGCCTGTCAGCTCTTGTAACATAATGACCTAATTTGTTACCTTTGACCCACTTACAACGTGTGGGAGTCATATGTTATCCTAGGGCCATATCCTTAGGGATTATATCCATCCTTTGGAATTTGCTATGTTAGCATTTTGATGTGACTTTTAGTCCATTTTTGAAAGGCTTTGACCTTCGTATTTTTTGGTTGGCTCACCATGTTCTTGCAACACTGATGATGCTCTTTTTAGAGCGAAAACGTTCTGTTCGATGTTTGTAGCCCTATAGGGCTTTTTAAAATAATATACCTTTTACCAAGACCAAAATTTTTTATTAAATTTTACTTGTAATTAATGGTATACAGCCAGCTACAGGAAATTCTTCCTAGTGGAAAAAAATAATTGTATAGCCATATAAGCAGAATGGGAGAAGGAAAACTGGTAAAAATAGCACGAGACAGATCACCAAACGGCCGAAGGAGTGTAGGGAGGCCAAGGAAGAGATGGAGTGATAACATGGATATCTGATGAGGAGGCATCCAAAGATGGAACAGGAACGATCCTATTAAGGAAGCAGAAAGAAAAAGATGAAGAGTTTTCTCTATTACGTTTAACACTCTCACGGCCAATATTAGTCACTAATTTACACTGAAATCCATTCAGTTAAAATTGTGGTAGAAAGTTATAGGTCTGGATCCCGCGTATGAAAAAAAAGTTGATTAACCTTTAACTACACGCGCTGGCGTACTTTGTACGTCAGATATAAGAATTCTACTGGAAATATATTTAAAAATTTAATTTTTGACCTTGTTTATCTCTCTAACCTATAACTGGAATTGTGCTTTACAATTTGGTTTTAGTTTCGTTATAATCGGCGTTCTGGGGAGATCGTAATTTACATTTTATTATTTGTTGTTTCCGGTGGTGGACAATATACCCCAGGATTATATTACTATAAGTCGTAATATAAGTACCTATTTTAATTGTTTTTTAGTCATTATGGCACAAAATATATTTATCTTTATAAACAATACTTTTTCTCCTGTAAAAAATCACATTTACAAAAATTTTTTATTAGTAATTTTATTTATCATGGTATCCAGTTATTCCATGATTCCTGCTATAAATCCCAATTGTCCTTCACATAACATTTCGAACATTTGTACTTATGGTAGTGGTCTTTTCGGGCCGCTGATCACAGTTTAAAGAAGCAGAAGAAGAAAAAGAAGATTATTAAGCTTCTTGACAAGTGACGTCCGCGCATCACTGTTTTTTTTCTGTGCGTGTACTGATCACAAGTGCTTTCCAAATAGTTTTATAAAAATTATTAGACAGTGTTTAAAATACCACAAAACTCATCAGAGAATAATTGTGTATCCCGAAAGAGGCGGAAATATGAAGATTTGCAACAGAAACGGGTAGAGTTAAGGTATTTATATGATATTTTTGGGTTTTATCCCAAAAGACCAAGTTATTTATAAGATATTTTTGAATCATTTTATGTTAGATAAATTAAATTATGTGTGAATAGATCGAACTATAAATATTTAATATTTACGAAATGACAATTTTAACCAAATTCAAACTTGGGGTCCTTTTTTGTTGTTATCAATATATTTTCCCTGTTGTCATAGTTACTATATCTCGCCTTCTTCCCTATTCGAAATACTCAAAACGTCAATAGTATTTGTCAAAACACACAGAGATGTAACAGGCGCTATGTTGCCACACTGCTCTGGTTTTCCTATTAATGTTTATTTTGTAGCAAAATGTCCGACAGACATGATATTATGCAAAAATTTATATTGTTTGTGTCGCTAAGGATACCTTAAGGTAGCCCAAAGTAATACAGACTACATTATTAGGGGTTTAAAAATAAAATTATAGCCCAAAGGTTTAAAATAGAACAAAATAAAGGGTTTACCAATAAAATTAGAGCAGGGGTGCTTTTAAGCAGCCCAAAAAAAAAAAAATCTTTATGATTATTTGACCTGCCTCTATTTTTCAGAGGTACTCTACAGTAGTCCAGAAGTTTAGAATAGAACAAAATATATTAGTTTAACTGATTTTGTAAATTTTACTTCGATTTCACGTTACAAGCAAGTTTACTTGCACTAAATTATTTGTTTGGTTTTGTGTTCAAACAATAAAACTAGAGCAGAGGTATTTTTTAGTAGCCTAGACAATCTTTATGATCATTTTATCTGCTTCTATTTCTCAGAGGTATTTTTACAGTAGCCCAGCAGTTTGGAATACAATAGAATTATATTTATTTCACTACTTTTGTAAATTCTACTTCGATTTAAGATTACAAGCAAGTTTAATTACACCAAGCTTTTTGTTTGGTTTGTCTTTAAACAATAAAATTACAGCAGAGGGTACTTTTTAGCAGCCCAGACAATCTTTATGATTCTTTTATCTGCTTATATTTCTCCGAGGTACTTTAATGTAGCCCAGAAGTTTAGAATACAATAAAATGTATTTATTCAACTACTTTGTGCACATTTTGCCTAGATTTCATATTACGAGGGTAGTAAGTTTACTGCTTACATTAAATGTTTGTTTGGTTTGTCTTCAAACAATAAAACTAGAAGAGGGTATTTTTTTTAGTAGCCCAGAAAATCTTTATTTTGAGCTACTCCTATTTCGCAGAGTTACTTATAGTAGCCCAGAAGTTTAGAATAGAATAAAATATATTTAACTACTTTTTGCACATTCTGCATTGATTTTTATCGTCTACCTTAATATTACAAAGTTAGTAAGTGTACTTACAATAATTTTTTGTTTGGTTTTGTCAAAAATATTAAACAAAGATACAAAATCAGCTTTATTAAGTCATCTCGAAGTCATTACGAAGCCACAAAAGACCACTGTTTATCCAAAGACTATACCACAAAGCCAAGCTGCTGTTTCCACTCAGCATCCATCAAGAGTTCTTTCAGAATCTAGCAACTTTAATCAGCAGCGTTTAAACTTCAATCCAACCTTGAGCAGACCAAGAATTGGACAAAGTCAGTACTCAAATCACCCTCTACTAGCATCGAGATGCAAACAATCGAACAGACAGCAGTACCAAAAACAAATGAGAACAACCAGGATGTCATACTAAATGTCAATAAAAATTAATAGGGTAATATGGCTAACTGTATTAAAATATGGAAAGGGGTTACTTCAGATAAGAAATTTTTAAGTTTGGTCTAAGGTTTTAATATTTTATTTAAAACAACGCCCTCTGAAGAGAGAGCACCAAAAGTTCTCATAGACCCAAACTGGTCGTATGACAAAAAAAAAAAAAAAATTACTTGAAAAGTAATTAAAAATTACTATTTCTCCTTCTTCACATACAAAAGGACAATTTATTTTTCGTAGTTTTTTGTGCATAAAAAAGACGGAAATCAGAGATTTTGTTTTGAATTTAAAACAATTGAATTGCTTTATAGAAGCCACATATTTTAAGCTGGAAGACTATAATAGGTCAGTCCTCAAGCTCATTTTCAAGGGTTATGGTAAAAATAGATTTAAAAGTTGTCTATTTTGCTATTCCTGTTCATTAAAATTCTAAAAAATATTTAAAATTTAAGTACAGAACTTTTTTATATTAATTAAACTGTTTACCGTTTGGTTTGAATAATATCTCGGCTTTTATATTTACAAAAACTTTAAAACCAGCCCTAAATAATCTAATAACAGGAGGCTTTACTTTTGTCAATTTTTTAGAGGACCATTTACCAATTTCAAAATCATATTTAAAATGTAAAGAAAATATTGTTTAAACATTTTCTATGTTTTTTCTGCTTGGAATTTACTATAAATAAAAAAAAGGAAAAGTATACTTTCACCCCCACAAAATATAACTTTTCTTGGTTTTACGTTTGATTCGAACCTGATATATTTTGCACCTGCTGACAAAAAAAAATCTAATAGTATTCAGAACATCAAAAATAAAAGTACATGTAAAATAAGATCATTTGCAGCCTTAATCGGTCAGTTTGTAACAGTTCGTCCATTTATGGAAGTTAAATATGGAAAATTATACTAAAAAAAAACAATATATAAATAAATACAAAAGAAAAGTAGCCTCTTTCTTAAACTAATAGTTATAACACTAAAATGACCATACCTAAATACTTAAAAATGATTACAATTGGTGGTTAAATAACATACCAATTAGTGAGCAAAATATAAAATAATCCAATTATGTACTTGAAATATTTTGCGATGCATATATCTTTTAGCATGGCGGGTATGCTGCATTGATAACAAAACTCATGGTTTTTGGAGTCATGAACAACAACTACATATAAATGTACTTCAGTTACTAGCAGCATATAGTGGCTTGAAATCCTTTTTCAACGAATATAGGAATTGTAACATTTTGCTAGGAATAAATAACGCAACAGCTGTGTCTTGCATTAACAAGATGGGTAGTGTACAGTACTCAACATTTGCAGATAAGTTTAATAATTCTGTGAAAATAGGAATTTAAAAATTATTTTTGCATCTGTAACAGTAAAAAAAATGCTTTTGCCTGACTCGGAATCAAGATCTTTAAAAATAGAAACAGAGTAGGTATTCTTTAAGTGATAATTGTGTTACTATAATTTTTGAGCAGCTTCTTATTCCAGAAATCGATATGTTTGCCACATATCCTAAAAAAAAAATGTGCAAGGTATGTAATTTTGAACCCTGACCCCGGATCAGAGAAAGCCAATGCCTTAACTCTAGATTGGCATGGATTTAAATTTTATGTTTTTCAGCCTTGGTACACAACCTTTGACCACCATACCTTACACAACCAAAAAGATAATTATGGGCCTGATAAAAATTTAATCTAGAATTTTTTTTGGGGTTTTATATCCAGGACATCCTTTGGGTTTCCATATTCTTGTCAGGCAAGCTTTTTAAGAAAAGGCATTCCTGAGGATTCCATCCCATCTATTACAACAAATCACTAAATCTGTATGATACAGTTTTCAAGAGATGGTGACGGTTTAGTATAAAATAATAACCATTTTGCTTATGAATTATCAAATTTTAATTTTATTAAATCTATCGTAGAACCGGATTATAATTATAGCTCGTATTAACATTCACAGTGCTGCATTGGCGTTGATAGAAGATATCCTAGAATATTATAAAAACATTTTTAAATTTTTTTACAAATGTATATATAACCTCAAACCTTAATTGCCCAAATATTAATTAACTTGGGACCCTCTACCAGTATTACTTTATTTAGAAACATTATTTCGTCTCACAAGCCTTTCCCTGAAAGATCTTACTTACAAACTTGTAATGTTGATTGCACTCACTTCAGTTCAGAGGTTGCAAACCCTGTACCTAATCAAAATTCAGAATATTTTCATGGAGCAAGATAAAATTGACACTTTGATATAACATAGGATAAAGACTTCCCCAAAAAATAATAATAATAATAATAAATAAACAAATATCAACCTATTTAAAACAAAAAACACAGTTGAGAGTGTGTAGAGATTTCTAAAACATTCGTCCTCAATCGGAAGACAATTTGTTTATAACTAAAAACAAAAAAAAAAGAGACGTATAAAGCAACATCTACCCAGGCGTTGAGTAGATAGATATAACATTTTTTTAAATTAAAAATATAGACACTCATATTTTTAAAGTGTATAGTGTCAGACATGCATCTACCTCAGCGGGAGTTAGAACTGGATTATAGAAGATATTAGAGAGACGGCGAGATGGACAGAAAATTCTCAAGTATTCAATATTTTTTATAATAAACCTCTAGCAAAAGATTACGGACTCTTTGCAAAACCGTATTGTCTGGTGAGTCCATGTAATTGTATGTAATTGTAATTATATTACATGTGTAGGTTACTAATATTAGTAAGAACATTAATTTTCTTATTATGTTTATTTGTACCTGGTTGAAAGTACACATCTCATATAATTAAAATATAAACATGAATCTTAATTAATAATTGCTCTAATATATTAGTTAGGTATACATATGTATATATTTTGTGTAAAGTTTCTAAAAAAAAAAAAATTGCCAAGTACTATTCATTTTTGGATTGCAATGTACTTTTGTTTATTTATCGCACAATATTGTTTAATCTTTCAACAGCCTACCATAAGTACAAATGTTCGAAATGTTATGTGAAGGACAATTAATTGATTGGTTGACTTACCTGTTAAGGAGGGACAATCATAATTGTCCTATCTTACATTTCGAACATTTGTACGCTCCCCCCCATTGATCCTTTTGAACCCACCCATGTCTTGTGCGATAAAAATAAAATAAAAAAAAAAACAGTGATGCGCGGACGTCACTTGTCAAGAAGCTTAATAATCTTCTTTTTCTTCTTCTGCTTCTTTAAACTGTGATCAGCGGCCCGAAAAGACCACTACCATAAGTACAAATGTTCGAAATGTAAGATAGGACAATTATGATTGTCCCTCCTTAACAGGTAAGTCAACCAATCAATTAATTGGCTTACTGAAAAGGAACTCCAAATATTCACTGATGCCGAATAAGGTTTATAACAAACAACTAAGTGTATTTTTTCAAAAAAAATTAATCAAATCCGCTGTTTTTAAGTGTATTTTCTTGTGGCGTACAAAGTACGCCACGCGTGTAGTTATGTTATAACTTGATGCGCGGGTAGTTAAAGGTTAATAGCAAGCTGAAAATTTGTTAATAGCTTAAGGGTGTCTAGTCGGATAAACTTTGATATATGGGAACACTGGAACATGGGCAGTTTTAATTTAATGTGGAACAGGTTAAAAATTTGGAACGGTCATACCACGAAAACGGCACATTTATTTTGTCCGACAGAATAGACTTAAACTCTCCGAACAGAGATTAAACTCTCATGCAAAAATCAGACTGCTATTTATCACCTGTCATAATTCCTGTCATTTGACATATTCTACAAGTTCCACTCATTAAAACGCCCATTTGGTGATAAATAGCAGTCTGATTTTTGCATGAGAGTTTAATCTCTGTTCGGAGAGTTTAAGTCTGTTCTGTCGGATAAAATTCATGTGCCGTTTTCGTAGTCTGACCGTTCCAAATTTTTAACCTGTTCCACAATTAAAACTGCCCCTGTTCCAGTGTTCCCATATATAAAAGTTTATGCGACTAGACACCCTTCAGCTATTAACAAATTTTCAGCTTGCTATTAATCAACTTTTTTTTCATACGCGGGATCCAGACCTATTATATTTTACTTTATATAGGTTATAAATATGCTTCTAGCATACTACTTTGCTAGCTGATTTTGACCGACGGTATTTAAAAAAGTCAATGCATAAGATAGAGAAAGTAGTGGAATACAATAAACCCCTAGTTCTAGTTTTTATCGATTTTCATAAAGCCTTTGACACAGTTGAACTTAGCAAAATATTACAGGCGCTTAAATAATGCAGGCTAGATTATAGGTATACAAAATTATTACACAAAATATACTTACAGGCAACAACCACTGTCAAATTACATACTAACAGTAATCGCATAAAAATAGAACGGGGGGTTAGACAAGGAGACCCAATGTCACCTAAACTTTTTAATACGGTCTTAGAACATGCTTTCAAGAGTTTGGATTGGATGACAAAGGGAATAAAAATAGATGGAGAATACCTAAACAACTTACGTTTCGCCGATGATATAGTCATAGTAGCTGAGGATCTAGGTATGGCGAGAGAGATGGTACAAGAACTCGTTGTAGCTACAGAAAATGTAGGTTTAAATATAAACATCTCAAAAACAAAAATAATGACAAATTTGGTACCCAACCAGAACATCAGTATTGGTGGGAAGGAAATAGAACTCGTAGATAGATATAAATACCTGGGACATGAAATTACGATTGGCAGGGATAACCAGACTCATGAGCTGAAGAGAAGAATCGGTCTTGGGTGGGCAGCATTTGGAAAACTGAGAGAAACTTTCAAAAGTGAGTTACCCACATGTCTAAAGAGAAAGGTATTCGATCAGTGCGTCCTTCCAGTCTTGACGTACGGATCAGAAACACTTACCTTAACTAAAGCCTCGGCTACCAAACTAAGAGTCACGCAGAGAAGAATGGAGCGGTCAATCTTAGGAATAACTCTGCGAGACAAAATCAGAAACGAAGAAATCAGGAGAAGAACAAAGGTGACTGACGTCATCGAGAGGATAGCCAGGTTGAAGTGGAGATGGGCAGGACACGTAGCCAGAATGACAGATGGACGATGGACGAAGAGGTTATTGAAATGGAGGCCAAGAGAAGACAAGAGAAGCGTCGTTCGACCGCCTACAAGATGGACTGACGACTTGAGAAAGGTAAATAAAAACTGGATGAGGGCGGCGCAGGATAGATGGGGTTGGAAACGAGGGGAGGAGGCCTATGTTCAGCAGTGGACTTTTGAGGCTGGATGATGATAAGGTGTAAAATCATGCTTACTAAGTGGAACTTACTTAGTGGAGGAAAGCTTAAGTGGAAGAAAAGAACAAACATTTTTATTTAAGACATAGAGAACCTTATATTTCAGTGTGTCTGGCATGGCAAAGGCAGCATATGGCAGTACTGTTTTTCGGTAGGGTGCAGATTTTTTTTCATGCTCATTAATATGCATTTCATGTCCCAGATATTGATATAAAAATGATTCAGCTATCTGAGTTCCATCAATGTTGATCCTTCCGCTTAAATAAAAGTTTGTTATAAGCTCCGTTGTTAAAAGATTATATTTAGACCTGATGTCCTTCGATTCTGATTATAAGACTCCACCTCTATTAGAGTTGTAGCTAATTTATTCTATATTCTAAAGATAAAATTTAATAGGATTAAAATTTCGAAAATCAAAAATTTGCTGTAGCTTTTGCGAAAATGAACTTAACACTTTGATATTACATGAAAAATTGAGACACACAGTCCTTATAATGCACAAAAAATTTCAACACGATTCGTCCATTACTTTAAATTTTATTCAATTTGTTTATCCCACAGAACTTTTTTTTGCAATGTTCTCAAAATTGACCACCTTAATTTTATATGATGTAGCATTCAAAAATACATACAACCCTTAATTTTCACATCTATAAAACATCTTTTTACATCTATAAAATTCTCCCGTCATAGTGTTAGTTGCCATACTCCTCCGAAACGGCTTGACCGCGTTCCCCTAACATTTTATAATGTTAGCTTGGGATATATTATGTATATAATGTACTTTATAAGTCTACGAGTACATATAAATTAAAAATTAATGATCAAAATCAATTAACAAGCTCCAGATATATTAATCGCAGCATATGTTTTGAAGAATCACTTTGATTATTTGGGTGCAGGGACTTTAATAATTCCCCTCCACCGACCCCGAGCAGATTTCTTTAGGACTTCCTTTTTGAAGCTTTATTAACCGCTCTGTTAAAGTTAAAAGTTTACTCAAACTTTTACACATAAACTACATACCTTGATCTTCAACATGGCT
The DNA here is from genome assembly GCF_917563875.1 of Diabrotica virgifera virgifera. NCBI lineage: Eukaryota > Metazoa > Arthropoda > Insecta > Coleoptera > Chrysomelidae > Diabrotica > Diabrotica virgifera. The sequence goes on from NC_065450.1 coordinate 142,565,604, forward strand.
CTAGCTGGGTTGCTTAATTGTTATAAACAAAGTAGCTGTGAATTAAATAAAAAAAGTGTTGTAATCGTGTAAGAATATCGGCTTTACAAAAAATAATAAAGTAGATTTAGACAACTGTTAATATTAACCCTCAACTGGTATGGTGGGTCAATACTGAGCCAACAAAATTTAATTTGACAATTTAAACAATATTGCAATCGGCGCGCGGTATTTTCTATAGTGCTCTCAGTTGACCGACGACTATTAAGCGTGCGAGAGACTGTTTTTGTTTAATCTAATTTTTTAAATAATTTCAAGTTACAAACCACCTTAGACCGTTTGACATTTTGACTAAAATTCTTAATTTTTTATTTATTCTTTTACATGATGAACAAAAATAAGTGGGAAAAGAAGTATTTAATCAAATTGGCTTTTTATAAATATTTCAATTATTATTTTGTTAGCTTTTGTATCAACGTGCAAAAAAAATTAATGACTAACTTTAATTTATAATAATAAGGTATATAATCTGTATTCATTTATTTTCTTGGTTTGTATTGTTCCTAAACCTTCAATTAATAAAATAATCTAATTACAACATAACATATTTCAAGTATATGTATAATCGTGAAGGATTTATACTCGCGGGTCACATTGACGCAACATATTTTAGACGGTTAACTAAATCACCAGACCAGTTTATAAGGGTTTACAAAGTTTTTTTTTTAGCTAATGCCTCGACAACTAATGTCCATTGGAATGGTAGGTACGGTCAATTTTTGCAGTTAGGTACCTAGTGTCATGTGTAGCGTGTGTGTTAAGTAAGTGTCTTGTTACTTTGCAAAGTCGACGTCATTGTCTTTGCAAAAAGACGCTAATTGTATCCGAACGTCTGCGGTCCCTCCGGTGAGTACCGATCCCACAAGGACAGAAACTATCTTCATTTATTATTTTATAATAAACGAAAAATCCCTGACCGTTGTGAGATTCGAACTCACGACCATTCGGACCTTTCGATTCAAAGGTAGGCGCTCTTACCACTGAGCCACAGAGGGGGGTGGTTAACAAAGTTATTCAAATTATTATTAAGCCAAAAATGACTCTACTTTAGTAAAATGTTTTTGCAATGGTAAAAATGATTTTGGTTAATTTTTTATTAAATATATTGAAAACATAGTTTTCTTCTTTTTATGTGGTACCTGCAAAATCGATGTATGATTATAATTTTCTGAGCAATAACATTGCAAAACAAAGTTCTGTGAGAAAAAAATATTAAATAAAATTTAAACTAATTGGCGAATCGTCTTGAAATTTTTTGTGAACTATATAGACTATTTGGCTCAACTTTTCATGCAATATCAAAGTCTTATGTCCACTTTCGCACAAGTTATAGCAAATTTTTTATTTTTAAAATTTTAATCTTATTTTTAATTTCCGAAGCAACAAATAATGAGATCAAAGTTCAAGAATTGCTGTTTTAAACGTTTACTCATATTTTAAAAGATGAATATCCTAAAGAAAATATTTAATTACCCTATTTTTACCTGTAGCGATTTAGACGGAAAAACTGCCATTTTTGACGCTTATTTCTTAATAACTAAAATTCTCGTCCGAACTGTGACGGGCATTTTTGTATTTATAATGTATTAGGTATAGTGTCCCAGACTAATTTTTCCAGGCTATATCTCTTAAACGAATAGACATTTTCGAATAAGACAAAAACTGATCTATTCCATTTGTAATACACTTTAATATGGCGTAGAAAAAATCATCCCTAAAATATTCATCCCTTAGTTACAACCCCTAACTTTAATTTTTTTAATAGCACCCTTTACATTTTTTATAGTTTTGGATGTAATCTTCTATCGTCTATTCAACACATTTTTTAAAAAGAAAATCGGTTTGTACATAATCAAGAAAATATCAGTTTAATTTTGATAATAATTATGTGACCGAGACTAATAGGCTATTGATTATGTACTACAGAAAGGAACTACAACGTTAACGGGGTTTTATTATTTCATATGGTCAATGAATCTCTATATATGAAAAACCGCGGAGTGCTACCATTTAAATGGGTGCGTTTTTGAGAAATGGGTGAATTAGTCCCTGGGTACAGGTTATATTAGTGTGAGTTCTATGCACTTTTGGTACAAATACATCTACATAAAAATTGTTCCTGGTTAAATTTTCTATCTAAGTATAACTTTTTGATGTGAAATATACTTTTTTTACAAAAATAAATTCAAAAGAAAAAGCACAAAAAAACCCAAAAGAAAGAAATTTTGTTTTTTGTCCCATAACTTTTGTCCACGGGGATATAGGTATAGGCATTGTTTCACAGAAAAAAAACTTAAATATTTTCTCTTTAAAATGTTGTTTGGTAGAGGTCATTAGGATTTACAGTTTTCGAAATATGATTTTTCAAATTTCGCCACTCACAGCAATTTTGGGCAATTTTCCTTGTTATTTCGCAAATATTGTTCTGTAACTTTTTTCTACGCAACTTTAGGCATATGCAATGGTACATGTAAGAGGAATAGAAATCAATTATCTTTAAAATGTTATACTGTATAATGTTGTACGACTTCTTTTAAAGAGGTTATCTTTTTCAAGATTTTATATTTTTAACGAGTTTTTACATTTTTTCGATTATTTTTTAAATTACCCATTATAACCTTTTTTTTCTACATTTAGGTTATATTATATGATAAAAAATGAAGATTCTTCTGTTTACTTTAATATGGTGTAATATAAAATATTTTAGCATTATTTTTGAATAAGATATGCTTTTTCAAAATGTAATAAGTACTTCCAACGATTTTTGATTTAGGATTATTTTTTAAATTTCTCATTATAACTTTTTTATGTAATTATGTGTTATGATTGAATCTTATTTTTTTATAGGTAATATTTTGGATCCACTTGGCTCGGCCGGGCCAACTTAAAAATATGGATTAATTCCAATATTTACTGTCAAAGCTCCTGCGCCACAAGCTTTCCTTGAAAAAATAGCATGTAAATGTACCAAAGGATGTACAAAAAACTGCGGTTGTAGGAAGATAGGAATTAGTTGTTCAATATTCTGCAAAGTGTGCATGTGCATGGGTACTAATTGTGGGAACTCTAAGATAACTGAGGTGTCAGAGGAAGATATTGAAGCTACTGCTAACGAAGAGATGGTCTTTGATTTTGAAATTTTTTTAAATGTCAACGTTTAAATAATTTTAACTAAAGTTATGTTTTCTTAGACTAATGTTTAAGTAATTTTTGTAAAAGAAATTTTTTTAAATAATACAAGTAAAAAAATATCAAATAATCTCTCGGTTTCCATTATTTAAATATAGATGATACACCATTTTAAAGAACAGAAAGTAAGACCTCTTTATTAAGTAATATATAGTATATTCATGTAAAAGAAAAAAAGTTATAATGAGAAATTTAAAAAATAATCCTAAAATCAAAAATTGTTGCAAGCACTTATTACATTTTGAAAAATAATATCTTATTCAAAAATAACCTAGAATTTTTTGTAATACACCATTTTAAAGTAAACAAAATAAGCTTTTTTGTGCATAGATGTCCATTGACCATATGAAATAATAAAACCCCGTTAACGTTGTAGTTCTCTTTAGCTATCTTATTTTGAATATAATCAATAGCCTATAATTTATTCAGGCTATATTTCTTAAACGCATAGAGATTTTAGAATCGGACAAAAATTGCTATTCAATATTTTGTAATACACTTTAATATGGCGTAGAAAAAAATCATCCCCCGAATATTCATCCTTTAGTTCCAACCCCTAACTTTAATTTTTTTAATAGCACCCTGTAACTAAGGGATGAATATTTAGGGGATGATTTTCTCTACGCCATATTAAAGTGCATTACAAATGAAATAGATCACTTTTTGTCCCATTCGAAAATCTCTATTCGTTTAAGAGATATAACCTGGATAAATTAGTCTGGGACACCCTGTATAGTATCTACCCAAAAAATCCATTTGCAACCGGGCTGATCAAGTGTCTCGAACATGGTATATTATTGCCTTATTTCCCTAAAAGATCTGGTGTTTAACAGTCTTTAGCAGTTCTCTTTCTTTGTTGTTGACCTTCCTTAGTACTTCTTCATTAGCTTTTCTTACTGTCCAAGGTATCTTTTTTTAGCATCCGTCTATGAAACTACATTTCCAATTTCATTACATGCATAATAAAGGTGAAAAAATAGTTTTCGCGTAGAAATTAGATTTAAATTGAAATGTTCTGATTATTGTTGAAATCATTATAGTCCAGGAACCGAAGCTTTTCAATTCGCAATTTTTACAGAATGGATCGATTTGCTTGAAAATTTTAGAATAGGTAGTGGATAGTCCACGGACCAAAATCTATATGATGCCGAAAGGCGCTTTTACCATGGGGGTGATTGCCACCCCATCTCGGGGGTGGAAGTGTTTATTATATTTTGACCGCAAAAGTTGATAAAAACATTTATTCTAAGCAAAAAATGTTTTATACATTTTTTCGATAAAATTAATAGTTTTCGATTTATTCGCTATCGAAAGTGTTTTATATCGAAAAAATCAATGTATTTCGATATACACTCATTTACGATTCACTGAATTTTCGCCACAGGAAAAAATTTTTCAAACCAGTTTTTTAGGAATTAAATAACCTACAATTTCATATTTAAACATTTTTTCGTACCTCTGATGCTAATCTTTCTATTCTGAAGAAAATGGCTTTTTTTACAAAACTACAAAAATTCGTTATTCGCTTTTAACTCCAGTTTTTTAACCCGCTAGTAGTCGCGCCGTTAGATAGAATCTCACATTTTATCCTTTTTCGCGATAACTTTATGAAAAATTTTGCAATTTTGAAAATATTTCGTAAGTGCCTCGAGGAAGGGTGTAGTAATACGTAGGAATTTTTTTTATCTTTTTAATTTATTTATTTTTTCTTCTTCCTTTTTTGTGGAATTTATGGCTTTGGGGAAAGCCAATTAGCTTTCATAATTGTTAGAAATAATATTTCTAACATAACAAGTAAATAAAAATACTATAACATAAAAATTTGTTGTAAATCCGTATTAAACCTCTTCAGCCCCAAGAAAAGAGTTTTTATTATTTTAATAATATTTTCTATTTTCTCTCCTCATTTGTGAAAACAATAAACGAAAATCTATAAAAACTATAAAAAAATTATTTGACACACATAATATGACAGGTCCAGCCTAATGGACGTCAGGGCTTAGCTTTCATATAATTTAAGTATGAAACTGAAAAATCATTCTGGTTCAGGAGAAATGCACATATACATTTTGCATTTTGTACAAAAGAATCTCGTCTTCTTAGTGCATCCAAGAGGTTTAGGCAACGCGATAAGAATTTCTATTGCTGACAGAGCATATTGGCAAATGGTCATTACTGGTTTTTCTTACATCTCTAGGCGGTAACTGGAAAACTGTAGACTTTTTACAGGAGTTATGGGCACTTCATCTTCAGATGTCTCTGGTTCTCTTGAAATAGACGCACTAGCTTGTCACTCACTTGCAGGCTTACCACCTAGAGAGAGTAACCTTCCAACATACATCTTAAATTCCTGTAAACCCATTTCCTTTGATCATTATCGCTACCTTCACTGACTAAAAAATCGTTATCTGTCAAAATAGCCTCCAATTCACTTTCCATCAATATCCTTTTACTATTTGTAACTAAACTTAAAAAAGGTGAGTATGGTAACATATTTTGCTAACTAAGTCCCAATGTCCAAAATGCTGGACAAAAAGTTTAGAGGACCCCTGACGTGTCCAGTGGTAATTATTTTCAAATATATATTTACCACAAATACGTCCAATCATCAAGTAACAAACATTAAAAACAATCAATACTGTAAAGTACAGAAAAACACTACAACTTACTGTATTTTTGTAGGGCCACCATTAAACTTAAAAAATTTCACCACATGTAACAACAAACTACCGAGGTAGACGCTGTTGTAAAATTTTTCCGACGAGTAAATTTGACATAAATAGGAAGTCCAATATGCTGCAATATAGGACGCAACGATGCCCAACCTGAATAGTCACCGTGTAATAAATTAGTAAACATTGTCCAGCTGGCTGGATCTATGGACTTAGGACTTAGGTTATATTCGTATTTTGAGATAGAATCTAACACGCGGCTATTCACGTTACAGAAGTGAGCGCGACTATTCCCGGGTTAAAAACCAATTATTCTAAGCCAGTGGTGAAACGTCTAGAATCTATTAATACATAAATAAAGAAGAATGAATAAGGCCAATGACTAAAAACACCGCTAACTTTTATTATTATGCTTCCAATTGGATTTCTCCTTTTTTTTTCAAAAAAATATATTAATTTTTTAAACGTAACTTTTTTATTTTTTATCTTAGAATATTTGGTAAAAAAATTTTTGTAGGTTTTTACAAGATCTACAAGAAAGGCTATAATTTTCTAATTAAGGCTTTTCTATAATTTCGTTTATAATAATTTTTTTCGTGCGGTCGATATTTTCAGAATTATGGGGGGAAAATAGTGACAGAGTTAGAGCATAATTATTTAATTATTGAATTATCTCGTTTATTATTAGCTTTACAACAAATATGTACCTATACAAAAATGAGAAGAATTAAATTTTGTACAATTTTGATATATTTCATTTTTTTTCATAAAATCAATATTTAAGGTAGTACGTACGCGGAAAAAACCCGGGCGTAAGACCTGATTGAATTTATAGCAATGGTTTTTATTCAATATCTCCGCCATTTTCAACTTTTCGATAAAAAGTGTAAGGACTGAAATTTTTGTAATTACGATTTACTACAAGTTTTCGAGAGAACCAGTGGCGGGTCTACCAGGGGGGGATGGGGAAATTTCCCCCAACAGAGTTCAAAATAAAAAAAAAATTGTTGAAATATTAAAATATACTAGCTGGCATTAAGCTTAAAATATAGACAGACAAATTCAACCAATAAAACCCGCTAATTAATAAAATTAAGTGAACTTAATGCATATAAGTTATTATTTATATCTTTTATGTACCTACTTAGTTTGGTTGGTGTTTCATTGGAAGTCTCAAAAATTGTATAAAATATAATTCTCTTTATTTTTGTTTATGTACAATTATGCAGAAAAGTTAATAATAAATGAGACAATTCAATCATTATGTTTCCCCTCCGCTTCCACTTTTTCCCCCTTAATTCGGAAAATATTGGTCGCATATAAAAATTATGCAAAAGAAATTGTAGGAAATTGTATTTCCAACAATTTTAGTTGCCACCGTTTTTGTCGAAAAGTTGAAAATGGCGGAGATATTAAGCAACAACGGTTCTCCTTTAAAATCAATATGGCGGCTAATGCAACCGCGGAATTCAGTCGAGATTTTAAATTTACACTACTATTGATCTCCCCTACAGGATAGAATTATAAAATTTGGGGCAGCTCGGAAATAAAATTCAATTCAATAATTATGCTCCCCCCACCACTTTTTACTATTCTCCCACGTAACTTTAAAAATATCAACCGCATGAAAAAAATTGTTAAAAAGAAATTGTTAGAAATCATATTTGGAACAATTTTAGTTGAAAATGGCGTAGACATTGAACAAAAACAATTGGTCTTACGCTCGGCCCATTCCCGCATACGTACTACCTTAAATATTAATTTTAGCAAAAAAATGAAAGAAATCAAAATTTTGTAGAATTTAATTATCTCTATTTTTGTATAGAAACATTTTTGTCGTAAAACTAATAATAAACGAGATAATTCAATAATTATGCTCTAACTGTCACTATTTTCCGCCATAACTCGTAAAATATCGACCGCATGAAAAAATTATAACAAACGAAATTATAGAAAATCACATTTTCAACAATTTTGACTGTTATACTTTTTGTCGAAAAGTTGAAAATGACGGAGATATTGAGCAAAAACGGTTCTCGTTTAAAATCAAGATGGCGGCTAACGCAATGGCGGAATTCAATCAAAATTTTAAATTTACACTACTATTGACCCTACCTAAAGATTAGAAAAATAAAATTTGGGGCAGCTCCAAATGCAAGGTTAGGCCTGTTATTCGGCTTACCCGACTGGACTAGAACAAGTCTGTAGCAAGATCCACTTTATTTGAGGTGGAAGCTTTTTACTTTCAAGACACTTTGAGTGTCTCTTCTATGCTGTGAGAAACATCCTTCCTTCCGTTTCGGAGTTATTGCGGAAGTGTAAGCTGTAGATACGCGACTAGAAGGAATGACAGGCATTAAAGGTTGCTGATGACCTCTTAAATATTTGCGTTTCCTTATACACTGAAAAAGGTATTTTAAATCAAGTTCGAATACAAATAAAAAGAGTTTCCTGGTCACGACGGCGACGCGATGGATTTGCTAGAAAATTTGGATTTAGATATCTCCTACATCACTTTTGAAGTTGAGCTCAGTTTAAAATAAGTCCGGAAATGGATAAACTGATTAATTGTAAGTAACTTTTGTTTTATTGTTCATTTTTCAAAAAAAAAACATACGTTTTTAGACGGTTTTTCGAAAATAACTCAAAAGTAAGTATTTTATCGAAAAAATATTCAAAATAAAAATGTAGCATATTACATGACGAAAATAATGGTGTATGAAAGAAGTAGAAGAAGCAGAAGCAACTCCGCTTCTCTGTAGAAGCATATTTGTATCTCATGAAAAGTAGGTTCTTCTTCGTAAACTTCCAAGTCGAATATTTCAACGTGAAATATCCAAAAAATTAAGCACTTTTCCGGGAAAACTCATTAATTTTGAGAGTAAATTAAATATAAGACCAAATACTTACGATGTCGGGATAGTATCACGAGGTTTTTCCTGGTTTTCTCTCGTGATTTACTATGAGATCTCTAACGCGAGAATTTTAATGTCATCGTTGCATGTGGTTGTCTTTTTAAAGACAGATCACATGCTATGATTTTTTTGTGACGGATATTCTTGAGTTGGGGTCGATTTCATGTAATCGAATGAACTATCTTTCAGTAAAGTCGTCCCAGGAACGCAACTCATAAATATTGGCAATATCATTTTAAAGTCTTCTACTTTAAAATGTATCATATGTATCTGAATTGCCGATATAAATGAGTCAAATTAAATAAATTATTAGAAGAATTTTTTTTTACTAAGCAACAACATTTTGTTTATGTTAGTAGTATCATTACAACTTATTTGATGAGTGTTGAAAAAAAATTAAATTTTTGTTGTTTTATAAAAGTTTAGTAAAAGAAAATCAGCCCCAAGTTAGCATCCCAAATGAAATTAATCGGTACCGCTTTACAATTTACTGTAATTATACAGAGTGCCCCAAAAGTAGCGGAACGGTCGAATATTTCTCGAAATAAACATCGTATCGAAAAAGTGAAAAATACTTGTTTAATAATTTTCAAAAATCTATCGAATGACTCTAAACAAGACCCCCCACTTCACCCCCTAGAGGAGGGGTGGGGGTAAATTTGAAATCTTAAATAGAAACTCCCAGTTTTCATTTCAGATTTGGATTCTTTTTCGTAAAAGTACGGAACATTTATTCGAGACTTTTTTTTTTAAGTGTGGATGGATGTCGCTATAATCGGAAAAAACCATTTATCCTGATACCATAGGTAAATTATATAAACTGTCTAAAATCTCGAGAAATACACTTCCAAATTAAAGACTAAAAATACATGTTTAAAATATTTAAAAACCTATTAAATTACACCAAACACGACCCCCCACTCTATACCCTGAAGGTGGGGTGGGGGGTACCTCTAAAATCGTAAATAACAACCCCCATTCTTTATTGCAGATTTGGATTCATCATAAAAAATTAAGCATTATTTATTCGAAACATTTTTAAGAATTGTTGATAGATGGCGCTAATATAACGTATTTTTCCAATTATAGCGCCATCTATCAACAATTCTAAAAAATGTTTCGAATAAATGTTTACTTAGTGCTTATTTTTTCATGAGGAATTAAAATCTGCAATAAAAATGGATGTTGCTATTTAAGATTTTAAAGTGACCCCACCTCACCTCTATGGGGTGTAGTGGAGGGTCCTGTTTGGTGTTACTCGATAGGTCTTTAAAAAATATTAAACATGTGTTTTTTGGTTTTTCATTTGAAAGTGTATTTCTCGAGATATTAGACCGCTTTTATAATTTACCTATGGCATCACGATAAATATTTTTTTCAGATTCAAGCGCCATCTATCCACAATTCTAAAAAATGTTTCGAATAAAAGTTGCTTAGTTTTACATAAGGAATCCAAGTCTGCAATAAAAACTATGGCTTTCAATTTAAGATTTTATAGTTACCCCCCACCCCACTTCCAGGGGGTGGAGTGGGGGATCGTGTTTGTTGTCATTGGATAGATTTTTAAAAATTATTGAATATGTTGTTACGGGTTAAAAGTCGCTAAGCAACTAGAAACGATTCTTATAAATAAGATTGTCATAATTTTTGCTTTATTGTCACAAGTACTGGCCTAAACAATTATAAAAATCAGGCTTCTATATTGTCTTGAACATTAGCTGCTATCAAGCCATTTTTAAGTCCGAAATCATATAGAAAATCAGGCATGAAGTAGGCTTTAGGTATACATTGCTACCTGTCTAGTAAGGGTCATCTCTTTGTCTTTACCTGTCTAGTGTCATATCTTGCTCACTTTTGATTTACACTTCATGAGGACAAGTTAGTATTGTCCTATGAAACTCCTTGAGGATATTTAATCAGAAGTAATCCAGATAACTAATTAAGAAATATTCAATTTGATGAAGTTGACGATTGTCTTGCTCAGCAAGGATTTAAAATATCTGGATATTTAGGTCCCCAAGACCTTTCTTTTTGGCCATACGCTATCTTTAAGGTAAGCTTTGTTTTTTTAACACCTGATTCGTTGTCTAAAGGGAAACCTTTAGTAATTTTAATTTATACCTTTTGCTCTGCTTGCATGCTGATGTATCTATTCATTTCAGGCCAACAATTTTTCTTTCTCTCCAATTCATTTTGATGTTGTGAGTTTTTTTGAAACACCCTTGTCCAGGGTCGATATTTATATAACCTGTATATCTGTGAAGTATCCAAGTATATAAATGCAGTACGACATCATCCACGTGTATAACATCGACGAAAAAAACATAAGGTAGGATCAAACCAATACTTCTCTTAAAAGAACGTTGTTTTGCCTGTCTAAGCCACCACACCATACAGCAGTCTGACAAATATCTCGGTTTTGTATTTTTTTCTTGTAAATAGTACCTAAATATAATATTACATAGTTTTAAGAATTATAATATGGGTGTACGCTGAAAAGAATATTCTTAGAGGCAAATATAAACTTTAGTTGAGCTTTTTACCTTTTCCTTTTGGGTTTTTTTTATATTTTCAATTAAGATTAATATGAATTTTTTTAGTTTTGGTTAATAAGAATAAATAGTTTGTGAATTCTCCGATTTTTTTGATTTCTTATTATTATTTTTTTGTTTGGTAGAAAATAAAACTAGTTATTTACCTTCGCATACCTTCAATAAAAACCGGTAACATCGGCGAAGAGTAACAATGTGTTTTTTAGTTTTTCGATCCGATGTTTAATTCGCGAAATATTCGACCGTTCCGCTACTTTTGGAACACCTTGTATATTGTCTATATAATATGATATGTACGTTCCACCGGTGCAATGCGCTTATTTTTGAAAAAAAAATGGTTTTAAAAGTAACAAAAAATATATTTGTGAAATTTTGAAAAAAATGTGCTTTTTTTTCAAAATTAATTAAAAAATATTAGTGATACAAAAAATCTCGAAGCGTAAAAAATGTAGGATTTGCTTTTCTGAATATTTTGGATTTTTTTGTTCTGTAATAAAAAAATTGGTTAAGATATGGCTGTTCAAAGTTTGCATACACTGGTGACTAGTGACTCACTCAAGCCCTTTCCACTACTATACAACCCTTTAAAAAATAAGCACTTTGAGTCGATGAAACTTACAGGCCATATAAAAAATATATAAATTCTTTACAATAAATAAATACATAACTACAACGTAATATTATAGTTTGGTAAATGAGTATTTATTGTAATTCCATTTTACTTAAATAAGTAGGTACATCGTTTTGGTTAAACCTGTATATATCAATATTATACTAATACATCGTAACAAAGCGGATTAGAAGACCAATATATACAGTCCCTGCTCAATTTATTAGACTCACCCTAGAAAAATAAGTTTTTTTTTAATTTGAAACACCTTAAAAGTATGTTCAAAGTCATACGGAACTGCTGAATGGGTTAAATAGCAATTACTTAATAATCATGCTACATTATTCAGTTAAAAATGGTAAAACTTTTTTATCGAATTGTGAAAACTTGACAGATTGCAATAAAATGGGCTAAAATGGTGCAATAGCTCAACTTATTTCAATTTTATTTTTTTAGTTAAATTAGTGATTTGTGTTCAATTTTCGTAAAATTTGCAGTGGGGAGTGTTAATATTGTTCTATATTAATGGTAGTTTTTAATTTGTTCATTTTATTTTAACATATTGATATATAAATATGATAATTTCTAAAAGTCAAATATTTCCGATTAGAATTTTTTCATATGGGTGATTGTAAAACTCTTTCTGTTGAACAAATCTCTTCTGTTACTGCTCTATTAGAAAATATCACATGTTGTTAAAGAGAAATAGTAAAAAAATGTGGTGTATCTTAATCGTTGGTTCGAAGGTTGGGTCAAAAACCTAAACAGAAATATCCTGTTTCATCAATTTGGAGGGGTCGGTATGACAGAAAGATTTCAGTCACCCCCAGGAGGCAACGAATTTTAAAGAATTTGGCTGTAAAACACAGAAGAGACCCAGAGCAAGATAAGGAATAAATTGGAAGAATCAGAGTGTTCAGTATCAGAGTCCACTCTATGCCGAAATTTGTAGAGTATGGGATTCAAATGCCATAGGACAGTTAATAAAATTAACCAACCAAACAATAAACTCTCACCACAAATGCTCAAAAAACGCTTAGTTTGGACCAATTTGCATAAAGACTCTACAATCATATAATATTTATGCAAATTGGCCGAAACTAAGCGTTTCTTGAGCATTTCTGGTGATGGTTTTGGTTCCATAACTGGCCTATGACATTTAAATTCCATACTGTACAAATTTCGGCGTACAGTGGAGTCCGATACTGAACACTCTGCTTCTTCCAATTTATTCCTTATATCACTATGGGTGACTCTTCTGTGTTTTACAGCCAAATTCTTTAAAATTCGTTGCCTCCTGGGGGTGACTGAAATCTTTCGGCCATACCGACCCCTCCAAATCGATGTAACAGGATGTTTCTCTTTAGGCTTTTGACTCAACCTGCGAACTGACGATTAGGGTGCACCACACTTTTTTGCTATTTCTCTTTAACAACATGTGGTATTTCCTAGTAGAGCAGCAACAGAAGAGATTTGCTCAACAGAAAGATCTTTACAATCACCCATATGAAAAAATTCTAATCGAAGATATTCGTCTTTTAGAAATTATCATATTTCTCTTAATATGTTAAAATAAACTGAACAAATTAAAAACTACCATTAATATAGAACAATATTAACACTCACTACTACAAATTTTACGAAAATTTAACACCAATCACCAATTTAACAAAAAAACTAAAGTTAAAAAAAGTTGAGTCACTGCACCCTTTTAGCCCATTTTATTGCCACCCGTCAAGTTTTCCCAATTCAATCAAAAAGGTTCACCATTTTTATCTTAATTATGAAGCACGATTATTAAGTAATTGCTATGTAACACATTCAGCAGTTCCGTATGACTTTGAACATACTTTGAAGGTATTTCAAATTAAAAAAACTCATATTTCTAGAGTGAGTCTAATAAATTGAGCAGGGACTGTATACATAGAAATTTATGGCCATTTAAAAATTAAAATTTACGTATTTTAACATTTTTTAATAGTGCTCAATTTCTGAAATTAAGAATTTATTCCAAATTACAGAATATGTACAAAGTTTGGTTAACCCTGTGTAAAATAAATATTCGAATAATGCATCGTTAAAACGTCGATTAGAAGACCTTCCAAATGAGTTGTCGTGTGACCTCGGTTTGTATTAAAAGCAATCGTCGAAACAATGATGACGTAATCTCCAACACATATATACACATATTATATAGCAACTGATGGATATTCAAAAATTAATATTGCCGTGTTTCAAAATTTTTTTTAAGTCGACAGTTTCTGAAATAACGAATGTATTCCATACTTTTGCATTATACCGTACGCTCTTTTTTATCATAATTTTTATCTCCATCATCATGTACACCACTTCTTAATGACTGATATCTCGGAGCCCTTACTGCAATAAAAAAAATTAGAGCGTGGCACTTGCGGAGTACTGACATACACACATGTCCAAAAGTTTGGAATACGTACAAATAATATATCTACGCATATGGTGGTTTCAAAACTGTTGTTAATATTCATTTTAGAGCATTTTTACATGAAAATGATAAAAACTTTGAATCGTTTTTGTTTCATTTTGCCCATTTTGGTCACATTTAACTGATTAGCGTATTTGTTTACACATTATTTCAGTCTGTGTTTAAACTTGAATTGAGCCGTTTAAAAATGCCTAGAAACGTAATATCTCACTTTGACAGATCTAGAGTAATTGCTTTGTTGCAATAGGGCTTTAGTCAAAGTGACATCGCGAATATTGTTGATGTTACTTAGAGTGCTGTATCTAAAATTTTAAAAAAATCCAAGAGACAAATGACGTCAAGGATCGTCTCAGAAGTGGTAGAAGTCGATGTACAACAGCAGCACAAGATCGGCAGATAACATTGATAGCTCGAAGAAATCGGATGGAATCGACAGATAAATTTCTAGGCCGCAAGGACTGAATATTTCACGGCAAACAATAACACGCCGACTAAATGCGGTAAATTTGTATCGTAGAAGGCCCTTACATGTTCCTAAACTAACCTACCAACACAAAATAGTAAGGTTGCAATGGGCCAGACAAATGGTGTAACATAACTGGAATAACGTGATGTTCTTTGATGAGTCAAAAATTGGCTTGGTATCTGATTCGAGAAGAACACTGGTTTGGAGGGCCTCAGGACGACAAGTCCGACTAGAAACAGCCCAACCGCGTGTCCCGTTTGAAGGTGGCAGTATTATGGTTTGGGGTGGTATTATGAGTGGTACACGGAGGTCACTGCTGGTTCTGGAGAGAAGTATCACTGGTGCTGTGTACATCGAGAAAGTTTTAAATCCTGTCGTACGTCTATTTCGAGGGGCAGTAGGTGATGAATTTGTATTTATGCATGACAACGCACCTCCTCATCGAACAGCAGCCGTACAAAATTTTCTGGAAGAAGAAGGAATATCTACATTACAGTGGCCCTCGATTTCCCCCGATATGAACGTTATTGAACATGCTTGGGACATTCTCAAGATACGCATCAAAAAGTGAAACAATCCCCCTATTACACTTCGCGAACTAAAAGATGCTGGTCGTGAAGAATGCGAGAGAATTCCGCAAGCCCAGCTCGACCAGTTAATCGGCAGCATGCCAAATCGCCTACAGGCTTGCATACTGGCCAATGGAGGAAATAATAATTATTATTTTTAATAAAAATTATCTTTTTCTTTACTAATTTATTTTTAAATGTAAGTTGTACTTTCTAAGTTTTTCACTCCAAGAGAATAAATAATTTTTTTTTGGCATATCGTTTATCTAGTTTTGAGATTTATTTAGTATTGTTAAGAATTGAAACAAAATGATGTTCAACTATTCAGAAAAGTTTATATATAAAAATCAATAAAAAGACGAAATATTCCAATATTCCAAACTTTTGGACACAATATTTGTACGTGAATAATTCTGATAGATTCGATTACATATATATTTGGTTCTATTAATTTCGATTCTATTTGTATAGTTTAATTTTATTTAAGGGGATCTGTACATAGGTTATGCTCCAATGCTATTCAAATGGGATTCATTTTGTTTGAATCCTGAGAAAACTAATAAGTAGTTTTGAAAAATTTAAACGTAGAATGAAATATTACGTTATTAGCGAGGGCCGAAAGTCCCTCTAAGTCCCTGGAACTTCTATAATGTTTATTGTTTTCACCCAATTTTGAAAAAATGATGTGAAAAGTTTGAATTATCCACGTCCGTCTGTCCGTCTGTCTGTAGTCACAACTCCTCCGTGAATGTACCAGCTAGAATGACAAATGAGGTGTCAAATGAAAGCTAATAATCCAGAGATGGTACTAAAGGTGAGACATTTGACCTAGGCTGTCTGTCCGTCGGTCTGTCCGACCGCGAATATAACTCCTCCGTCATATTACCAGATAAAATGACAAATGAGGTGTCAAATAAATGCTTATAATCCAAGAATGGTACTAAAGGTAAGATATTAGACCTAGGCTGTTTGTTCATCGGTCCGTCCGACCGCGAGTATAACTCCTCCGTCATTATACCAGGTAGAATGACAAAGGAGGTGTAAAATGAAAGCTTATAATCCAAGGATGGTACTAAAGGTGATAAATTTGATCAAGGCTGTCTGTCCGTCGGTCTATCCTACCGCGAATATAACTTCTCCGGCATTATACCAGGTAGAATGACAAATGAGGTGTCAAATGAAAGCTTATAATCCAAGGATGGTATGTACTAAAGGTAAGATATTTGACCTAGTCTATCTGTCCGTCGGTCCGTCCGACCGCGAATATAACTCCTCCGTCATTATACCAGGTATAATGACAAATGAGGTGTCAAATGAAAGCTTATAATGCAAGGATCGTACTAAGGGTGAGATATTTGACCTAGGCTGTCTGTCCGTCTGTCCTTCCGACTGCGAATATAACTCCTCCGTCATTATACCAGGTAGAATGACAAATGAGGTGTCAAATGAAAGCTTATAATGCAAGGATGGTACTAAATGTGAGAAATTTGACCTAGGCTGTCTGTCCGTCCGACTGCGAATATAACCCCTCCGTCACTATACTAGGTAGAATAATAATGAAGTTGTCGAATGAAAGCTTATAATCCAAGGATGGTACTAAATGTGCGAAATTCGACCTAGGACTTCCGGTTTTAAAAATGCGACCAAAAGTACTGTTTTAAAGTCACCGGAATAGTACACGTGATATATTATTCGACGGAACAAATATTTACTTCCGGTTTCATTACTGTCTGTTCATCTGTCTTTTTGTCCGCGAATACAACTCATCCATTATTAATATAGATAGAATGACAAATGAGGTGTCGAATAAAAGCTTATAACCCAAGGAGGGTATTAAGGATGAGAAATTTGACATCGTTCTTCCGGTTTTAGAGTTGCAACCGTATGAACTGTTCTAAATTCACCGAAACAGTATAAGCGATATATCATTCGACGTGCCTTAGTAAGATGAGAAAAAATTTTGATTTTGGTTTTTATGCCATTTTCGGTTAAAAAGTTCTAACCAGAAGTGCCCTTATAGTCGCAGAAATAGTACATGTAACACATCAATCGAATCAATTAATTAAGCGTATTGAAAAGTTGAGTTTTAATCTTTAATTCCTGTTTTGAAGTCATTTCTGTTTAAACAATGATGACCCAAAGTTTAGTCAAAATGACTCAAAATTAGTAAAATCGTATATCGATTGAGGCAAAGTTACACGAGGCGTTCAAATATCGACTTCCAGTTCTACTTTCGATTACTCTGGGTGAAAACCTAGGACTTAGGAAGTCCAATTACTTGTTTTAATAAGTTACAGTGGTGAAAAATTAAGAGAAAATTTAGTGTGATTTTTAATTTCAAATATCTCGTTCAAAATAAACTGTTTATTTATTCTAAGGGACTTTCGGCCCTTGGTAATGATTTAGTCTTTTATTCTGCGTTTAAATTTTTCAAAAATATTTATTATTTTTTTCAGGATTCGAAAAAAATTAACACAATGTCCGTGGTAATATTTTCCAAATCTATCTTTGTCATACAACGCACCCAGTCGAATAGAATATTGTCAGCATATTGTCAGTCAGACAGTGATAATTTTAAATATTTGACATGGCATCGGGAATAGGGCTTTTCATCGATTGTCATTTGTTTCGAGCTTCTGTCATGTGTCGTCTGATATTAGTATGGAGTCTATAGGAATAAAAGGCAGGTTTCGAGCATCTAGTTTATTAAATCTGGCCCAAGTATACTTTCGCTAACTTAGCATCATTAGGGGCATTTCGTCAAATTAGGAAGATATCCCAGCAAAGTGCAACATTGGCAAGAAATTTTAAAAATTTGAAACTGATAAACACATATAACACACACTGGACAAAGGACAAGCAGATCAAAATTAATTAAATAAAAAGTATGCTACATCTTAGCTACTTAAAATGAAAGAACAATGAATGACCAAAAAAACGCATGTGGGTTAGAATTAGAAGACAAAGGAAGACAGGTAACAGAAATTACCAATAGAATTAAAAAAAAGGATGAACCTATACTATGCAATGAGCAATAAATATAAATAAAAAAGAAATAACACGAAAAACAAAAATTAATGTGTGTAATTCAATATGGTTGTTCCATTTTATCTTTTCCCATGCGTCATGATTAATTTTCAAACAAATTAAACAGAAACATAAAGTGAAACTTACGTCGATGTGTATAGTATATATGTAGTATGCTTCTTTTCATGAGCATTTTTCAGTGCGTCACAAATGATAGAAAAAAAGGTAAGTCCGTGATAATATACATTTATATACTCCATCTAATTTACTTACCGTTGCACGTCATCCCCGTCATAGCCCGAGACGTCACATGACACCAACACGAAATATTTAGGCGGTAGGTGTGTTCTTTTTTAGAATCACTTTGCCGAGTACACTGGCGTTACAGCCACTAGGCATATTTTATTATATACGCGTAGAAATAATATTTAAAGATTTATATTAATGTTAACTTCAAGAAATACACAATAATATGTTTCATTTAATTTGTATAAATGGATTATAAAGCGTTTATATGAAGCACATTTGTTCGGAATACACTGTAACTATAATAGAACGAAGGTGATATTTTGGCATAAATTGGTAACATTTATTTGACAGCTGCAGTGATGACACTTCATATTTCTTTATATTCTTTACTATAAGTATTTGTTTCATTATATTTACTGTTTTTATTATGTACTTTAACGTAAGATTATAACTTAATCCTTGTTTTCTATTTCTAAAGTTTTTATTTCTTTACATTGAATATTAATTTGTTTTGCTATATAATCCACTTCCGCAAAAATTGTGTGATGCATTTGATTTAAAATGAATTCAAAAATTTGTTGTAATTGGGCAACAATATCAACTTAGATCTCTAACGCAAAAAAAATGACGTGAGACGGTAAGTAAATTAGACGGACTCTAGGTCCGTTATTCTAACATGACATTTCAATTAGATCTGACAGTTGTCACATTTTATTTGCAATTTGGCAGAAAAACAAATCAATTGTGTTTATTGCATTTATAAAATGGTATTTTCTTTGATTTGTGTAGTCTTATAAATTGTACAGATTATATTCGTAGATATATTATATTTTATATTATATAATTCGTAATTTTTTTTTTCAATTATAGCGCCATCTATTGACAACTAGAATAAATGTTATAAATGTCACCGACGAAATGTAATCACCGACGTGCATTCTTTCTGTCACATACAATTTAATGCGTTAGAAAGAAATCGAAAAACTGGGACGCACTGAAAGATGCTCATGAGAAAAAGATTATATAGTATACACATACACAATGTATATACACATCTACGTAGGCTTCACTTTATGTTTTGATTTAATTTGTGTGGAAATGAATCATGACACACGGGAAAAGATAAAATGGAACAACTATAATATATAGCCCTGTATTAACCTTTGGCTGTGAGTCGTGCTTAGTGCTCAGTGCCCACAGAACGACAAAAGAGTAAAATACAGGCAGTAGAAATGAAATACCTTAGACTAGTTCGAGGAGTTACCAAAAGAGATAGACTACGGAACACTCAAATAAGAGAAGATTTGGAAATTTACTTTAAAAGCTTTTAAATGAGGCGTCACATGATGTACTTTCGCATTAAAAAAATCAAAGTTATGAATGTCACCTGAAGAGGGATTGCGTAAAGTTCGAAACTTTGATGCTATAATATACTATAATTATTTTAAAAATGGACCTGTCGGAACGTTTTGCTAATAGGCCTTGGGCCCGCATATACAATTATTATTTATGACCACACCGTTGAAACTTTTTGTACTTGTTATTTGGGTGGAGTCGGACAAATTTTGAGCTTGGCGCATTATGGTAGTGGGGCGTTTGTCTGTCAAGCGGTGACGAAGTTGTCAATTTTATGCAAGAAAAAAATTTATTACCACATTGGTCATTCTATTTTAATCAATGGATTTTATCATATAAACAACGAAAACAATTTTGTCGGACAAAAATATTGGGGCATATGACGCGTCGGACACGCTAAATATGTCAAATTTATGAAAATAATAAATTTATTACCACATCGGTAATTTTAACGGTATCTATCATAAAACCTTTTTACAATAATGTGGTAACCTTGTCGGACAATTTTCACGGGGCATATGCGCAGTCGGACGCGCCGAAGATGTCAATTTCCTGAAAATTTTTTATTTATTACCACAGATGTCATTTTTATTTTGTACTGTTCTTTTACATGTGTAATGCATATTGGATCACTTGTCGGACAAAAATAATGGGGCGTTTTGGTACAATTAAAAGAAGAAGTAATTTTTATGCATACAGGGTGTTTGGTAAAGAATGGGCCATAGCTTAACCTCAGGTTCCTGAGGTTAAAATAGGCCGATTTAAGCTAACTTACCTTAGTACAAAGTTTATAAGAGCCGAGATACAGGGTGTCAAAGTTAAACTTTTTTTTTATTTATTATTTAATATTTCCTGATAGGTATGAGATAACAACATGAAATTTTATATTTGGGGGTTTCTTGGGTCGAGAAATCTAAATTCCTTACCAAAAATTATGCATTGCCCAGAGGGCGCCACATATGACTTTCAGCACTCATTTATTACGTTCAATTTTTTTTATCCCTCACTCTGTATAATTTTGACATTAAAATTTTTATTTTTCTATTAGTTTTACTTAATAAAGGTATACTTCTTTCATCTTCCTAAACTCAACCGTTTTCGAGATAAACGCATTTTAAATATGCGATACACCATCATTTTTAGCATAATATCATTGAAGTTACACCCGAAAAATAACTTAAAATTTATGAAAATAATAAATTTATTACCACATGGATAATTTTAACGGTATCTACCATAAAACCTTTTTACAATAATGTGGTAACCTTGTCGGACAGTTTTCACGGGGCATATGCGCAGTCGGACACGCCGAAAATGTCAATTTCCTGAAATTTTTTTATTTATTACCACAGATGTTATTTTTATTTTGTACTGTTTTTTTACATGTGTAATGCATATTGGATCACTTGTCGGACAAAAATAATGGGGCGTTTTGGTACAATTTAAAAAAAATTAATTTTTATACATTTTTGACTTCATATTAAATTACGTATTTTTCGGCTCATATTACCCGTATGCGCGCCAATGGTGAATATTAAATTCTTAACTGTAGTTAAAAAATGTGCAATAACTACCTCTTAAAACCCACCAACTGGTCAACTGGTTTTAAAGCAATAAATAAATCGTCAGTTTGTCAGAAAAACTTCAACACCCCCTATCTCGGAAACGATGCATTTGTGGACATACGTTTTTCTCGTAAAGCAAACTGACTTTATTTTGTCATGCACAATTACTCCTTAAAGTTTGCCATTTAAAAACACACTTTGTCTATGAAAAACATGGCTAGTTATTAAAGTCCTTAACTTTTTTATTATCCAACATAAACGAATGAATGAAAAAACTGAATGTTGAGAAGGAATGAGGCTATAGTTAGGTTTTAATTTTAGTATTTTATAGATGCTAGAATATTCCACGGGGTGATGCGAACTTTGAGAAAAAACATTTTTCCCTTTTTAAATAGAAATTGAATAAAATTTCTGAGATCGGTAACTTTTGAATGGTATATACAATTTTCAAAATTACAATGGGATAAGACAGGGAGATTCTCTGAGTCCTCTGTTGTTCAACCTGATCATGGACGAAATAATAAAAAAAGTAGGAACAAAAAAAGAATACCAAATGGGACAAAAACCACTTAAAATAATCTGCTATGCAGACGACGCAATACTAATCTCTCAAAGTGAAGATGATTTACAACGTATGCTGCACGAATTTAATATAACCGCTAGAAAATTTAACATGTAAATTTCCCTAAAAAAGACTAAATGCATGGTTATAACAGCAGATCTAATAAGGTGTAAATTAGAGCTGGAGGGTCAAATAATAGAACAAGTCGTGGAGTTTAAATATCTAGGCATCACACTATGCAGCTACGGAAAGCTCGAAACAAAAGTGGAAGATCAGGTGAATAAAGCAAACAGAGCCGCAGGTTGCCTGAATGAAACAATATAGAGAAATAAAAACATCAGAAAAGAAGTGAAAGGCAGAATTTACAAAAGAGTCATCAGACCAATAATGACATACGCGGCAGAAACACAACCTGATACAGAAAGGACAAAAAGAATGCTATAGAAACAGCAGAGATGAAAACATTGCGAAAAATCGATGGTAAGACGCTGTGGGATAGAGCTAGAAGTGCAGATATATGAAGGAGATGCAAGGTGGACAACATTAATAACTGGGTGAAACAGAGGTGTAATCAGGATGATCCTAAGGGGGAGTTACGTCTACTTGAAGGTCTCTGGGGGTATGGAATAATAATTGTGTTAAGCGTATAGAGCTCAAAGTACACCCAAAAGGGGGGTTATAACCCCCAAAACCACCCCCTGGTTACGCCTATGGGGTGAAAAGCAGAAGAGTAGAATGGAACGACCACATAAGCCGAATGACAACAAATAGAGTAGTAAGGACGGTCAGAGAAGGTTCCCCAATAGGAAGACGATCAGTGGGAAGACCACGAAAAAGGTGGAATGACAACTTACTGGAGGCACATTGAAAAACAGACAGAGTAATGTCTATATAAAAGGAAGAAGAAGAAGAAGAAGAAGAGAAGAATTTTCAAAATTAAACATGCTTTGGAAAGGTAATGTTCAGTACTAAAGGAAGCTGTAAAGTCGGACTTAAATTTTCTAAATTTTTGGGAGTTTTGGGGACGAGAACGAAAAACAGACTCTAAATGGGACGTAAAATCCACACCCTTGGACCAAAATGGATGGTTGACATATATCTCTTTTCCTATATTTTAAGATTGGATTTGGCCCAATTTTTTCAATTCAGTCACATTTAGAAAATCGAAAATTTCTTGTATAATATAGTGTCGCATGTACGGGAACAGCCGTTCTCTGGGATATAAAAAAATAATAAGCATCAAGGAGACCAAAGCGAACTATAAACAATTTTTCTCGGTTAGATCTACATAGATCAAACTGAAAATTTGTAGAAATACACCTTATAATATTTATAAGAACGTAACGTAGAGAACATTCCTTCTTCTTCTTCTTTCTCATAATCCTTAGTGCCCTTCAGGGCGTCGGATGTCGGGTTCCGCCTTGTAGAGAACATTCTAAAATTTAAAAAAAAATTTCCGAAATTTTCCCTCTTGTCGGAAAATCTTTTTGGAAAATTTTGTGTACAATTCTTTGTCATGCCCTTTTAAGTGTAGTACTTAGCGTGTGTACCAATTTTTAGCTAAATCGATTCAAAACTGACCGAGAAACACTGTTTTAAATTTTTTTTTTGATAATACCTCTTCGTCGATAGCCTAAAAGAATTAAGATTTCTGTTAGTTTGCCCCAACATTTTTGTCAGACAATTATATTTTTTGTTTAAGAATATAATTACTTGTAACCTACTACTTTTGTCGGAAAAATGGTTGTAAAGATAAGGGATGCACGAACCCAGCATAATTTGAAAGTATACTTTACTAATAAAAATAAATTTTTTGTCCGACTGTCGAGTTGCCCCAATATTTTTGTCCGACACTTTGATTTTTTGATTAAGAATATAATTACTTATAACCTACTAATGTTGTCGGAAAAATGGTTTTAAAGGTAAGGGTTGCACGAACCCAGTAAGGTTTAAAAGACAGTTTAATAATAAAAATTAAATTTTTTGTCCGACTTTGGATTTGACCCAATATTTTTGTCGGACACTTAGATTTTTTGATTTGGAATATAACTACTTATAACCTGATACTTGTGTCGGAAATTTTTTTTTATTTCGAGAAAAAAAACTACAGAACGATGTTTGTCGTTGTTCAAGGAGTATGTACACAAATTATCAGATCACAATTTTTCTAAAATTTTCCCTCTTGTCGGAAAATTTTTTAAGAAAATTTTGGGTTCCGATCTACGTCATACCCTTTTAAATGCTTTACTTAGTGTGTGTACCAATTTTCAGCTAAATCGATTCAAAAGTAACCGAGAAACACTGTTTTAAAATTTTTTTTTGATAATACCTCCTCGTCGATAGCCTAAAAGAATTAAGTTTTCTGTTCGTTTGCCAAAACATTTTTGTCAGACAATTATATTTTTTGTTTAAGAATATAATTACTTGTAACCTACTACTTTTGTCGGAAAAATGATTGTAAAGATAAGGGATGCACGAACCCAGCATAATTTGAAAGTATACTTTACTAATAAAAATAAATTTTTTGTCCGACTGTCGAGTTGCCCCAATATTTTTGTCCGACACTTTGATTTTTTGATTAAGAATATAATTACTTATAACCTACTAATGTTGTCGGAAAAATGGTTTTAAAGGTAAGGGTTGCACGAACCCAGTAAGGTTTAAAAGACAGTTTAATAATAAAAATTAAATTTTTTGTCCGACTTTGGATTTGACCCAATATTTTTGTCGGACACTTAGATTTTTTGATTTGGAATATAACTACTTATAACCTGATACTTGTGTCGGAAATTTTTTTTTATTTCGAGAAAAAAAACTACAGAACGATGTTTGTCGTTGTTCAAGGAGTATGTACACAAATTATCAGATCACAATTTTTCTAAAATTTTCCCTCTTGTCGGAAAATTTTTTAAGAAAATTTTGGGTTCCGATCTACGTCATACCCTTTTAAATGCTTTACTTAGTGTGTGTACCAATTTTCAGCTAAATCGATTCAAAAGTAACCGAGAAACACTGTTTTAAAATTTTTTTTTGATAATACCTCCTCGTCGATAGCCTAAAAGAATTAAGTTTTCTGTTCGTTTGCCCCAACATTTTTGTCAGACAATTATATTTTTTGTTTAAGAATATAATTACTTGTAACCTGCTACTTTTGTCGGAAAAATGGTTGTAAAGATAAGGGATGCACGAAGCCAGCATAATTTGAAAGTATACTTTACTAATAAAAATAAATTTTTTGTCCGACTGTCGAGTTGCCCCAATATTTTTGTCCGACACTTTGATTTTTTGATTAAGAATATAATTACTTATAACCTACTAATGTTGTCGGAAAAATGGTTTTAAAGTTAAGGGTTGCACGAACCCAGTAAGGTTTAAAAGACTGTTTATTAATAAAAATTAAATTTTTTGTCCGACTTTGGATTTGACCCAATATTTTTGTCGGACACTTAGATTTTTTGATTTGGAATATAACTACTTATAACCTGATACTTGTGTCGGAAATTTTTTTTTATTTCGAGAAAAAAAAACTACAGAACGATGTTTGTCGTTGTTCAAGAAGTATGTACACAAATTATCAGATCACAATTTTTCTAAAATCTTCCCTCTTGTCGGAAAATTTTTTAAGAAAATTTTGGGTTCCGATCTACGTCATACCCTTTTAAATGCTTTACTTAGTGTGTGTACCAATTTTCAGCTAAATCGATTCAAAAGTAACCGAGAAACACTGTTTTAAAATTTTTTTTTGATAATACCTCCTCGTCGATAGCCTAAAAGAATTAAGTTTTCTGTTCGTTTGCCCCAACATTTTTGTCAGACAATTATATTTTTTGTTTAAGAATATAATTACTTGTCACCTGCTACTTTTGTCGGAAAAATGGTTGTAAAGATAAGGGATGCACGAAGCCAGCATAATTTGAAAGTATACTTTACTAATAAAAATAAATTTTTTGTCCGACTGTCGAGTTGCCCCAATATTTTTGTCCGACACTTTGATTTTTTGATTAAGAATATAATTACTTATAACCTACTAATGTTGTCGGAAAAATGGTTTTAAAGGTAAGGGTTGCACGAACCCAGTAAGGTTTAAAAGACAGTTTATTAATAAAAATTAAATTTTTTGTCCGACTTTGGATTTGACCCAATATTTTTGTCGGACACTTAGATTTTTTGATATAGAATATAACTACTTATAACCTGATACTTGTGTCGGAAATTTTTTTTAATTGGAAATAAAAAACTACAGAACGATGTTTGTCGTTGTTCAAGGAGTATGTAAGCAAATATCAGATCACAATTTTTCAAAAATTTTCCCTCTTGTCGGAAAATTTTTTAAGAAAATTTTGGGTACAGCTCTACGTCATACCCTTTTAAATGTTTTACTTAGTGTGTGCCAATTTTGAGCTAAATCGATTCAAAAATAACCGAGAAAACTCTTTTAAAATTTTTTAATATTACTTTCTCGTCGATAGCCTAAATGAATTAAGTTTTCTGTTCGTTTGCCCCAAGATTTTTGTAAAAAAATTACATTTTTTGTTTAAGAATATAATTACTTGTAACTTACTACCTTTGTCGGAAAAATGGTTGTAAAGATAAGGGATACACGAACCCAGCATATTTTAAAAGTATAATTTATCAATAAAAATTAAATTTTTTGTCCGACTTTGGATTTGCCCCAATATTTTTGTCGGACACTTAGATTTTTTGATTTGGAATATAACTACAGTAGGAAAAATGAAAGAATACCCATGAACGAACATATAAAACACACCGTATTTTCCTGTCACCGTGTCAGACAAGAAATTGGCCAGCGCAAGTACATGTAATAATTATTGTTACATGCACTTGCACTGGACAATTTTCTTTGTGGCACGGTGACAGGAAAATACAGCGTGTTTTATATGTTCGTTCATGGGTATTCTTTCATTTTTCCGACTGTACTTACAACCTGATACTTGTGTCGGAAATTTTTTTTTATTTCGAGAAAAAAAACTACAGAACGATGTTTGTCGTTGTTCAAGGAGTATGTACGCAAATATCAAATCACAATTTTTCTAAAATTTTCCCTCTTGTCCGAAATTTTTTTGGGAAAATTTTGGGTACAGCTCTACGTCATACCCTTTTAAATGTTTTACTTAGTGTGTGTACCAATTTTCAGCTAAATCGATTCAAAAATAACCGAAAAAATCTGTTTTAAAATATTTTTGGATAATACCTCCTCGTCCATAGCCTAAAAGAATTAAGTTTCCTGTTCGTTTGCCCCAACATTTTTGTCAGACAATTACATTTTTTGTTTAAGAGTATAATTACTTGTATCCTACTACTTTTGTCGGAAAAATGGTTGTAAAGATAAGGGATGCACGAACCCAGAATAGTTTAAAAGTATAGTTTATTAATAAAAATTAAATTTTTTGTCCGACTTTGGATGTGCCCCACTATTTATGTCGGGCACTTAGATTTTTTGATTTGAAATATAACTATTTATAACCTGATACATGTGCTGAAATTTTTTTTTTAATTCGAGAAAAAAAAATATAGAACGATGTTTGTCGTTGTTCAAGGAGTATGTACACAAATTATCAGATCACAATTTTTCTAAAATTTTCCCTCTTGTCGGAAAATTTTTTAAGAAAATTTTGGGTTCCGATCTGCGTCATACCCTTTTAAATGCTTTACTTAGTGTGTGTACCAATTTTCAGCTAAATCGATTCAAAAGTAACCGAGAAACACTGTTTTAAATTTTTTTTTTGATAATACCTCCTCGTCGATAGCCTAAAAGAATTAAGTTTTCTGTTCGTTTGCCCCAACATTTTTGTCAGACAATTACATTTTTTGTTTAAGAATATAATTACTTGTAACCTACTACTTTTGTCGGAAAAATGGTTGTAAAGATAAGGGATGCACGAACCCAGCATAATTTGAAAGTATACTTTACTAATAAAAATTAAATTTTTTGTCCGACTGTCGAGTTGCCCCAATATTTTTGTCCGACGCTTTGATTTTTTGATTAAGAATATAATTACTTATAACCTACTAATGTTGTCGGAAAAATGGTTGTAAATAAAAAAATTTCAGGAAATTGACATCTTCGGCGCGTCCGACTGCGCATATGCCCCGTGAAAATTGTCCGACAAGGTTACCACATTATTGTAAAAAGGTTTTATGATAGATACCGTTAAAATTATCGATGTGGTAATAAATTTATTATTTTCATAAATTTGACATATTTAGCGTGTCCGACGCGTCATATGCCCCAATATTTTTGTCCGACAAAATTGTTTTCGTTGTTTATATGATAAAATCCATTGATTAAAATAGAATGACCAATGTGGTAATAAATTTTTTTCTTGCATAAAATTGACAACTTCGTCACCGCTTGACAGACAAACGCCCCACTACCATAATGCGCCAAGCTCAAAATTTGTCCGACTCCATCCAAATAACAAGTACAAAAAGTTTCAACGGTGTGGTCATAAATAATAATTTTATATGCGGGCCCAAGGCCTATAATGTGCTAAAAATAAATACGTTAATATGGGGGGCGGGGAGTACTTATTCCAGTGCACTTTATAATAATTAAATTCATTATCAGATGTCATTTATATTTTATAAATATCTAATGTTATTTAAAATTTAGTTTGACATTGACGGATCTGTCAAACTCAAACGTTAATAACGTAAGCTCTGCTGATATAAATATAAACATAATAATTACACTAGTTTACAACCAATTTGCGACTGGAATGCAATATGCTGTTTTTTGTTAATTTTTGCTTTCTGAATATGATTATGATGATAAAAAGTTCCTAACACGTAAAATTTTTGAGTTATGATTTTTTCAAAAAAAAAATGAGTTACGATTTTTGAGTTATGAATATTTTACTAAATTTTTTTTTAAACAGTCATTTGTAATATATCGGGGAGTGATGTTATCAAATTAACATTTTTTATAAAAATTGTGCATAATTTGACAACACTGGGATATCTAATGTCTACGAATAACACATTAACATTTAAATAAAGAATAAACCAAAGGTAATCCTTAAGAGGAAACAGTAGCGATCAACAGGTAGCGAAAACGCGTTCCAAGATTGCGGCTGTAATTTTGAATATTTTTTCGAGATATTTGACTTACGTATTCGTAATATAATAAAGAATGGCGGTACGGAGCCCAATTTGAAAAATATATTAATATGTGGAAATTACTCTGTAATTAAATACAATATTAAAAAACGAGCCTGTACCGCCATTAAGAAGAGCAAAAAAATACACTTTCTTCAAATAAAATTTTTTATCCGAGGCCTAAATTTTGTGTCATTTTGGAACTACTAAAATTTTTTATTTCATTAGTAGTTCCAAAATGACACAAAATCTAGGCGGTCGGATAAAAAAGTTTATTTGAAGAAAGTGTATTTTTTTGTTCTTCTTAATGGCGGTACAGGCTCGTTTTTTTAATATTGTATTTAATTACAGAGTAATTTCCACATATTAGTATATTTTTCAAATTGGGCTCTGTACAGCCATTCTTTATTATATTACGAATACGTGTACCAAATATCTCGAAAAAATATTCAAAATTACAGCCACAATCTTGGAACGCGTTTTGGCTACCTGTTGATCGCTACTGTATCAACTTAATCAGTAAACCTACCCATTTAAACTTATATAGTTCTAAACCGTTTTAACGACTGTTACTTCTGCATGACATGACAAAAGTGTCTATGTTTTCAAGGAAAAGCAAGCATAAATTTGAATATTCAGATATTATCTCAACAATAAAGCCGGTTTTCCATGAAGATTTACCAGTTCCAGGACCCACGGCAAATTGGGAAGAAGATTTGGAATTGTATGGCGATAAAAGCAAACCCGATGATGTATCAGAAAAGAATGATTCTTATTTTCACGAAAGCGACGAAAAGCATCTTATTGCATCCAAAAAGCCAAATTACATGATTTAGTTCGAGACCTTCACTTGTCCAAAGACATGCTTAACTCTAGGTTCTAGATTACACTAATGGATTTTCTTTAAATGGAATTTACTAGCCAGTAAAACTTATAATATTTAGGAACCGTAACCAGGAGCTATCCTAGTTTTTTACTATGCAGGATAAAATGTGTGTTCGTGTTAATCCACATAGTGTTATGGGAAAATTGGGATATGCACAAAGTTGTGTACAAAAGACTTACTATATTTTTTGTTTCTAGTTCTGAACTTGTGTATATAGTATAAAAGGATTTTTATAATAAACAGCAATATTTGATGCATTCTATAACTCAAAATCTAAAATTTCACCTGACAGGACAATGTTCGCGTGGACCCCTGCGCAGAAATGCACGGCACCTTAAGAAGAAGATAACTCAAAATCTATACGTGGTGGAAAATTTTAGTGTTTGAATTCGCATTCAGGGCACTTTACACTCCACGGTACAGCCATTTTAACATCTGTCACAAATTTTTTTTATTTATTTGTTGACTAGTGTTATTATTCGAATATAACCTAATTTTTTAAACAATATAATTCCTTTATTCAATTTTAAAAATATTATTTTAATATAACGTACATAATTTGTTATATAATTATGTATATAATTTGTTTAAGTACCGCACAATAAGAAGTGTTCACTTTAATAAAACGAATATACCAGTATTATCATAGAATTTAAAACTACATAGGTATTCTGAACAAATTTTCGTTGAACATTCTTATAAATATACTACGAGTACAATCATTCGTGCTCAACAATTTCTCAATTTAGATCTGATAAATCACACGCAATGTTAGAGTGACTAGAGACAACCACAAAAAACTCTATAACCAGTATAAATCTTGCACTATATTTCTGTTAAAGCACAAAGTGACTCCTAATTGCTGTGACCTCTTTTACGAGTTCATCAGACGTGTTAACGTACTTTAAAAAAGAAATACAAATAGCTAAGGAGAAAAAACAACACGATTAGTTGAACAGTTTCGTGTCTGTTTTAATAAATCGTTTGCAAAAAGTCTATTCACAAATAAATAGAGGCGAAGTAAAGAAGAATTACTATGTACAACTATTTTTTGTTGAATAACTTGTCTGAATTACAGAGGTGGTTCACATAGGACAAAACAATAATAATATTATTTAAAAAAATATAACAGTTGGTTAGAGGCCTGGATTCTGCGTACCAAAATTTTTTTTAATAGCATGCTGAAAATGTGTTAATAGCTTAAGGGTGTCTAGTAGAACCAGGGCCCCCGCTATCATATGTGCAAAGTGTGCAATGCACACGGGCGCCATCCTTTAGGGGCGCCAAAACCCGGGGTCAAAAATTGCAAAAAAAACAAACACAAAAAAAACAAAAATTAATTTTAAAATAAAAGTTGAGAAATTAAATAGGATTACATGTCAGAAATCAGGCATTTTAATTTATTTTGTTAGGCTTTTATTATGTTTGTTTCATTTTGATATTTTCTTCTACAAGTAATAGCCCATTTACTCACGGTTTTTGGTGTGATTTTTAAAGAACCGCTTATATTGACATGAAATTGGTCATACGCATAGCTAGAAGAAAAGAAGTTATGCTATTGTGCCGATGTGTGCTTTTACCCTCGGGATATAAGGGGTGTTCTCAGGGGAATATGCCCGATAATACTTGGGGGTATCCTCGGGGTGAAAAAACGTTTAAAATAAGTCCGGAATTGGATAAAATGACTAATTCTACGCAACTTTTGTTCTATAAAGATTTTCACTAAGTCAATACTTTTTGAGTTATTTGCCAGTGAATATGTTCATTTTCAACAAAAAACCCCCTTTTTAGACCGGTTTTTCTACAGAAGTCTTCAAACCCAGTAGAAGCAGAGTTTTAGCAAATGAAAAGTATGTTATTATTCGTCAAATTTCAAATCGAATATTTCAACTTGAAATAACCAAAAAATTAAGCACTTTTCGGTGAAAACTTATTACAAATCCTTTAAAGTGTTAAAAAGGCTTTATTTTTGATTTTTAAAAAAGTTTCTAGCAACACGAACAAGCAGCAAGCAACTTTTTTTTTTGGTAAACAAAATCGTAAAAATCACCTCCTAATTAGCAATCCAAATGAAATTAATCATTACTGCTTTACCATTTACTTTATATACTATGTATTGTTTATATAATCTGTAAGTTTCATCTGTTTAAAGTGCTCATTTTTGAAAAAATTTAGTTTTAAAGTACATTTTTTTTTAATCTTTAAAAAATTCTTCGAAATAACTTAAAACTTATTAGTGATACCAAAAATCTCAAGCAGTAAAAAATTTTGGTTTTAATTTTCTGAATATTTTGGATTTTTTGTTTTCCTTTAATGGCGCGTCCGCATTGGTAAATTTTTCGTGCGTACCAGCTGTTTGTCGCAAATATTTGAGTGCTCGAAGTAAATTGTGCTAGTGTGGAGGTGTTCGTCGCATAAATCGGACGCAAGAATTTTCGACGCATACAACGCACACGCTCCATCGGTTATCGTTTTCCAGCGAAGATCAAATGATTTGAGCAACGCGTCTTACTGGTAAAAATTTCTTCATGATAAATTATCTTCGATAATAAATTCTTCGTGAGATTTGAGCAAACTATTCAAAGGTTTCCAGTAGGTATATCCAAAATAAGTTAAACTATTTCTTTCAATTTTTTGAAATTGAAAATAACTTGCACGGGTAATAATAAGCAGCTTTAACACTTGCATCGTATATTAGCCAATGTATCCTTTCTTTGCCTCCATTGGGTTTTACTCTATAAAAGTTGCTTTCATTTAGTCTTCTATATTAATTTTTGTATCCATCTTGATACATTTTTTACAATCTTCTAAACAGGGGCGGCCCGTCGGGGTAGGCAAGGTAGGCGCCGCCTACCCTCTTCAAATGTAGTACAATAATATAAATTATTAATATAAATTACTTATTTCAAAATTGTAATTTATAAATTTTGACACAATACCTACAATAAAATAGCAAAAATTATCCAAATTATTTGTAAAAATATCCAAAAAATTTTCTCCGTAGTTATATTTATTGTACGCTCCTTGTAGTATCAGTAGTACTGTATAAGATTCTATATTCTTCCTGGGTCAGGCACTTGAAAACGTAGCCTGAAATAGAACGACGCCAACACCGAATTGACGTACGATCTCTCTCTGTTTACGCGAGCAGGCCTGCTGCAGGTCTCGCGTATTCTACGATTTTGAAAGGGCGCATAGGCACAGAGTCTTATAGCCGGCCGGACCTCCAAAATTTTATCAGTTGCTTCTCTTGTGTCTTGTGAAACTTTTAAATAATTTTGTTTTTTGATTTTGGCTGTTATTAGTAGGTTAAGTATTGAATAAAACTAGGTAGGACAAATTAAATTTGTTTATGAAAACTGAATAATAAACAGGTAAATTTGAGATCGGTCTATTGAAGGGCATTTTAATTTTATATTAATTTAGTAATAATTCACTAACGACAAATAAATCTGTGAATAGTTATTTGTCAGTCGCCCATTATATTTTATAGATATAGATAGAAGTGCTATTAGAATTTATAGATAATTAAAAATTGAAAGCGAGGTTAATTGTTAACTTATCAATTTATTCGAAGAGTAAATTATTATTTGATACAAAAATAAAATAAGTAATATTTGACGTTGTTGAAACGTAGGTGTGTTAGTTTTATTGGTGGAAAAACTTTAGTCATCGAATATGAATATTTTAAACGATGTAATATGCAGTTTGATCGAGACGCCTTATTCAAGGCGCCAAAATCAAGAAAGGTCAGAAATTATTTCAATGGGCCGGCCTTTACCAAATTTAACAATTTTATCCACAGATAAGACAAAAGACAATCGACCATTTTCGAGATCGTTTAAAACAATATGGTATGAAAATCATAAATGACTAAGCGGAAGTTATTTTAAAAATTCACTTTTCTGTTGGCCTTGTCTGTTGCTCTCAAATTTGAAGCAAAATGTTTGGGTGAGTCAGGGATATTCAGATTTGAAAAATTTATCAGCCAGTGTAAAAAAACATGAATCTTCGAAAGAACATTTAAACAATTGCTTAGGTTTAAAACGGTTAGAAAAAAATAAACAAATTATTGACAGTGCTTTAGCTGGACAAATTTCTCTATCTAATAAGATATATAATGAAGAAGTTGAAAAAGATTGAAGAAGTTGAAGAAATTGATGTTACAATTCTGTTAGTAAAACAAGAACCTGCATTTCGCGGTCGTGATGAGAGCCATAATTCTTCAAACATGGGTAATTTTAAAGAAATTTTTAATTTAGTAGTTAAACGCGATCAGGAAATCCAGGATCATGTTAAAAAATAGAAGGGGTGTTCACGGGTTTGTCAAAAACAATACAAAATGATTTAATAGATTGCCTTGCCGATTACGAAAAAAATTAAATTTCAACAGAAATTAATGAAAGTTATTTTTTTTCTATACTAGCGGACGATACTACTGATATAACCGAAAAATCACAGTATACTTTAACAATCCGTTTTGTTAAAAAAGTTGGTCAGGTAACAGAAAGATTTTTAGGGTTTTTTGATGTTAGCGAGAATAGATCTGCAGACGCTCTATATAGTTTAATTTCAAACGTTCTTGAGCCATATGATTACAAAAATTTGACCTTCAGCAAGCACTTTCTGTGCCCTCTTTAACAACTGGTCCAGCTTTTTATTTGAGGAAGGCATGGGTGTATAATTTGGGAATTCATGACTGCGTACATAACAAGGGCTATATGTATATGAGGTCTGAGAATACTGGGAAAAGAGGCAGTGATGAGATTGAAAGTATTCTCTTGAAACACTTTAAAGAACAAGAACACCTCCCCATAAACCTAATCGTTTATACGGACAACTGCGGAGGACAGAACAAAAACTGGGTCTTGATTGGGTTATGGGAGCAGTTGGTCACAGAGGCTGTATTTGAATCCTTAGAACATAGGTTTTTAGTAGTTGGACATACACAACCTACGTCAGACAGGGATTTTGCTATTACAGAGAAATATAAGAAGAAACTGAAGGTAGTATACGAACCAGTAGAT
Source organism: Diabrotica virgifera virgifera (assembly GCF_917563875.1). NCBI lineage: Eukaryota > Metazoa > Arthropoda > Insecta > Coleoptera > Chrysomelidae > Diabrotica > Diabrotica virgifera. The sequence goes on from NC_065450.1 coordinate 142,600,871, forward strand.
TGGTATAAGGCAGTAAAAAGTGTACAAGGAACAATCCATTTCACGTGACAGTACTAAAGAGAGAAGACTTCTTATCCTTTAAAGTGTTGGATGAGAATCTAAGTAAAAGAAAGTTTACAGATGAAAAATAAAACGTCGCGTTCAGCAAAATTATCATCTTCAGATTAGAAAATGAAAACCTGGACATACTCAAAATAAAACATTATTTAAATGAAAGTTTTAAGAACGTGAATATTGGGAAAAAGGGTATGATAAGAATATCTTTGACAGAATGTCTCAAACAGAAATAATTGGACCCAATATAACTAAACCAAAAAAGATAAATAATTTATCGCTTTTACTTCCTTATATTCCTGAAGTCAATCACCAATTTTATATGGAAATTGGCGCTAAAAATTGTGTTCGCCAAGAAGAAACATTAGAGGCCACATAACCAATGGAAGTCGAATATTTGGACGAAGATTTGCCGTTAAGTGATGAGGACTAATGTTTATGTATTCGTTTTGTTTTTTAAGTGTTTAGTTTATTCTTTCATGTAAAAGGGTACAAGCCACATTTTTTTGTAAATAAATCATTAAAAAAACTTATGATTTATTTTAGTTATTATTATTGCTAAAATATTAGGCAACCTTATTTACCATTGTATTGTACCAAAATTCAATTAAATTTTGTATTGAAATTGAATTTCCTGGATTTAAAATGACTTTCCAAAGGGGATTTCTCAAAACTAATTGTATGTGGCATATAACCTTTTCACGCCAAGGGCTTCAATTATAGAATATGAAAGTTCATCACTTCCAGGAATTCACTACAAATTTGGTGAGACAGAACTGAACCTTTTCCTTTATTCGCATACGGCTGTAAATACTCAGCTGAGTTGTCTTTAGCCAATTATACAAGACAAGTAAGTAATTTCCTTTATGACCACTCGTTAAATCCCTCGGATCCACAGGAAGCTACTCGTAGAGAAGCAAGTAATTTAATGGTGGCAACAACTCTCCTTAGGATGACCCTTACCCAATGGTCAGCTTCACTTTCTACTTGCTCTTTCAAGCCAGCGTCTATAACTTCAATTAATGATCATCTTGTTACTAATGTAACCATATAGTTTAGATGAAATTTACTTTCTTCGTGAGATTTGAGCAAACTATTCAAAGGTTTCCAGTAGGTATATCCAAAATAAGTTAAACTATTTCTTTCAATTTTTTGAAATTGAAAATAACTTGCACGGGTAATAATAAGCAGCTTTAACACTTGCATCGTATATTAGCCAATGTATCCTTTCTTTGCCTCCATTGGGTTTTACTCTATAAAAGTTGCTTTCATTTAGTCTTCTATATTAATTTTTGTATCCATCTTGATACATTTTTTACAATCTTCTAAACAGGGGCGGCCCGTCGGGGTAGGCAAGGTAGGCGCCGCCTACCCTCTTCAAATGTAGTACAATAATATAAATTATTAATATAAATTACTTATTTCAAAATTGTAATTTATAAATTTTGACACAATACCTACAATAAAATAGCAAAAATTATCCAAATTATTTGTAAAAATATCCAAAAAATTTTCTCCGTAGTTATATTTATTGTACGCTCCTTGTAGTATCAGTAGTACTGTATAAGATTCTATATTCTTCCTGGGTCAGGCACTTGAAAACGTAGCCTGAAATAGAACGACGCCAACACCGAATTGACGTACGATCTCTCTCTGTTTACGCGAGCAGGCCTGCTGCAGGTCTCGCGTATTCTACGATTTTGAAAGGGCGCATAGGCACAGAGTCTTATAGCCGGCCGGACCTCCAAAATTTTATCAGTTGCTTCTCTTGTGTCTTGTGAAACTTTTAAATAATTTTGTTTTTTGATTTTGGCTGTTATTAGTAGGTTAAGTATTGAATAAAACTAGGTAGGACAAATTAAATTTGTTTATGAAAACTGAATAATAAACAGGTAAATTTGAGATCGGTCTATTGAAGGGCATTTTAATTTTATATTAATTTAGTAATAATTCACTAACGACAAATAAATCTGTGAATAGTTATTTGTCAGTCGCCCATTATATTTTATAGATATAGATAGAAGTGTTATTAGAATTTATAGATAATTAAAAATTGAAAGCGAGGTTAATTGTTAACTTATCAATTTATTCGAAGAGTAAATTATTATTTGATACAAAAATAAAATAAGTAATATTTGACGTTGTTGAAACGTAGGTGTGTTAGTTTTATTGGTGGAAAAACTTTAGTCATCGAATATGAATATTTTAAACGATGTAATATGCAGTTTGATCGAGACGCCTTATTCAAGGCGCCAAAATCAAGAAAGGTCAGAAATTATTTCAATGGGCCGGCCTTTACCAAATTTAACAATTTTATCCACAGATAAGACAAAAGACAATCGACCATTTTCGAGATCGTTTAAAACAATATGGTATGAAAATCATAAATGACTAAGCGGAAGTTATTTTAAAAATTCACTTTTCTGTTGGCCTTGTCTGTTGCTCTCAAATTTGAAGCAAAATGTTTGGGTGAGTCAGGGATATTCAGATTTGAAAAATTTATCAGCCAGTGTAAAAAAACATGAATCTTCGAAAGAACATTTAAACAATTGCTTAGGTTTAAAACGGTTAGAAAAAAATAAACAAATTATTGACAGTGCTTTAGCTGGACAAATTTCTCTATCTAATAAGATATATAATGAAGAAGTTGAAAAAGATTGAAGAAGTTGAAGAAATTGATGTTACAATTCTGTTAGTAAAACAAGAACCTGCATTTCGCGGTCGTGATGAGAGCCATAATTCTTCAAACATGGGTAATTTTAAAGAAATTTTTAATTTAGTAGTTAAACGCGATCAGGAAATCCAGGATCATGTTAAAAAATAGAAGGGGTGTTCACGGGTTTGTCAAAAACAATACAAAATGATTTAATAGATTGCCTTGCCGATTACGAAAAAAATTAAATTTCAACAGAAATTAATGAAAGTCATTTTTTTTCTATACTAGCGGACGATACTACTGATATAACCGAAAAATCACAGTATACTTTAACAATCCGTTTTGTTAAAAAAGTTGGTCAGGTAACAGAAAGATTTTTAGGGTTTTTTGATGTTAGCGAGAATAGATCTGCAGACGCTCTATATAGTTTAATTTCAAACGTTCTTGAGCCATATGATTACAAAAATAAATAAATTGCTCAATTTTACGATGGTGCAAGTGTAATGGCTGGCTCTTTAAACGGATTACAATCAAAAATTAAAGTAGATGCTCCAAAAGCAATTTTTACACATTGTTGCGCTTATAGATTACATTTAGTATTGCAAGACGGCTCAAAATGTATTACAAATTGTAGGATATTTTTTGTCGCCTACCCGAAGTATATGTGTAGCCTACCCGCATACTGAGGTCGCGAGCCGCCACTGCCTCTAAAGAATCACTCTTTGCTTTAAAAGTTATCACAGTTCTTATAAACTCATCAGTATTAAAATGAGAGGGCTACTCCGGGGCTCGAACCCCTGAGCGCCCAGTGAATAAACCGGCACTACCTGGCAGGTTATCTAGGACAAATTGGAAAACTGTATCGTACCGTCCAATGTTTTTCTTCATCAGTTTAATTCTAACAAGAAACGCTGAAATAATCGACTTTGTTTGTATTAAATTCAAACTTTCAATTATACTGTTTTTTACAATTTTTGAAATTTAGTGCACTCTACCCCCATTGTCATTTCATAGAACCCCAATTTTATTTTCGTCTACGTAGACCCCTTGCAGGTTCTCTCTCCTCTCTTGCGATATAGACCACTTTGGGAATTACTGATTTAGACAAATCAAACATGCTACGGTAGTTTCTTTCCGCCAGAGACGTAAATATCATATAAAACAAACGACACGTTTTCAACATTTCCATAGTTTAATTAAAACAATAAATAACAAATTTGTGTATTTTAATAAAAAAAACTACAAAAATATGGGTCGTCCGTCTGGTGTGCATGCCAAAGGTAAATTGCAATGTTTATACATAACTCTAGGAGGACACACCACACCAGGTGGTTTGTACAAAATCTTCCTCGTTTTTAACTGCATTGCAGAAGGACCACAGATTGAACTGCATGGCGTGAACTCTGTCCAGTCCGACATTATACACTGTGGTTTCTTCTCTTCCTCGTGCTCCTCGGAGATATGTCTTTGTTCGAATTCCGCAGAATTGGCACAATTTACGTAACATGTTTTTGATTGGATTAACTTTTTGGGACAGGATTTTCCACCATTTTCAGGATGTCTCTGAAAATAAATATAAACAACTATTAACCCTTAAACGCCAAACCTTTTTTAGGTTCCATGTACGCCCAAGGGTGGGTAAAAAATATCCACCTCGAAAATAGCTAATATATGTATTGAGAGTTGTTGAAAATTGATTAAACTTAAGAATCTTATGCTTAATAAACACAGCATCTTCTAAAATACTAATATAAACAATTTACAAACCTTACAACAAAATTACAATGTACATCAAAATTAACATACCAGTAAAAGCCAGTAATTCAGATTTGTCGATTTTCTCCATATTCTTTCTTTCAGCCTCCTCATTGGCGGATAATTATGTAGATTATGTAATTATACATCGATAATTATATGGATTATCTTCCTACCAACGAGAAATTATATAGAAACCTTTAGTAACAAGTTTTGCCAAGGGTGGACTTTTTATGCCCATATTTAACTCAAGATGCTGCTTTTATTTTCAAAAATATTGGTAGAACCAAGTTAACATTCGATAATGGGCTGTCTTTTTAACAATACATAATTTAAAAAAAATTTAAACACGTAATAAATATGTTACAAGGGAATACGCATTAGGTGGACATTTTTTACCCACCCTTGGGCGTTTAAGGGTTAACGAGGAGAATTTCGACGTGATTAACGGTTATAGCGTGCTATAGTTATTAAGGTAGGTACCAAGGGTATTATAAGGATAATAACGCTTGTAGTCGAGGAAATGAAACTGAAAAAATGGCAAAATCTCGAAATTTTTTCGTCCAGCATCGATTTGTACAAAAATTTGGGATTAGCCTCATTTCACCCTTTAGTTCATTTTCTATATTGAGCTGTTGTACGCTTTTGGTTTTTTAAGGGTGAAAACCTAATTAAACCTTTTACCCCTAATTGTAAAAAATTATTATAAAATATCATTTTAAACTTTAATATTGTCAACATTTGGTTCTTATTAGTTACGTAATGATTGGTTTATGCTTTAAGATATAATATCATCATATTTCAACCCTTACAATCACCGTTGTTGGAGCTATAAATAAAAAATTGACTTATCCTAAAAGAATAATTTCGGCTTTCATCGATTTACATAAAAATTTGAGATTAGGATCATATCACCCTGTACTTCATATTCTATATCATGCTCAAGGGCGTTGATTATTTTTAGGGGTGTAAACTACCCCTTATTGTCAAAAATTATATACAAACATTGTAAACTTAAATATGGGTAAAATTTGGTTTTGATTGGTTAAATAATGACTGTTTTATGCTAAAGGATATAATATCCTATTTTAACCCTTAAAAACCACCCTTAATAACATTGCAATTTTTATAAGTACCTATGTAGATAATTTAATAGATCAATACAGAAAAAAAGTAGAATTAAAGAATTACAAAAACATCTATTTACAGAAAAATACGAATTTACAAATACGTACAAATACAAAAAGTTTTTAGTCATCTTCTAGTAGGTACACGAACTAGTTCTGTGGTATTATATACATTGAAAATGCTCTATAAGCGAACTATTCGAATTTTTCGAAAAAGAAAATCGTTTTATAAACGTAGCTCCTTTATTTTTGGCGATAAAAAGTTTCTTCAAAAATGATTTTGTAGGATTTTTTAAGAGCCATAAGACCGTGTAAATTAAATTTCGTAGGATCCCTTAGTTTTTAATTGGGGTTGGTTTAAAGGGCTCAATAAGGGGGTGTTTGCTCGTAAATAGAGGTTTTAAACAGCTATATCTCGCTACCTATTCACTGTAATGAAAATCTGTGCACAAGAAAATTTTAGCTATGAAAAAAGCTACAATTTAGTAATCTATCATTTTTTTCGTATCTCTAGTATTTTCGGAGATATTTTGAATAAAATGGCGAAAAATACGAAATTGCAAAAAATCAATTTTTTTTAAACTCCAATTTTTTTTAAATTATACCTTCTAAATGAGTCAAACTTCTTGGATGTATTGATAATACAAATACAAAAGGAATTACAGAAAGGTGAAGACCAATTTTTAATTAGGAGGGTAGTTAGGAGGCTGTTTTCACTGATTTTTTCATAAAGAAAAGAAGGTATTACCGACATTTTTTTGATTTTAAGTCACTTAATTTTAATGCTAGAAACTTTTTCTTTTTTTTTTTCTTTTGAAAGGTCTAATTGTATCCTTAGAAAAAGATTATCTAACTAAAGTTTACTCGAAAAACGCAAAGTGTTTCCGTTATTTGGCTTTGAATATTTCAAATTATAAATTTGACGAAAAAGCTAACCATTAAAATGCCGTATCTCGGTTTGTATTGGTCGTAAAAATATTATAGAAAAAGAATTTGGTTTGTGCTACTGAAAGACACAATTTCGATAGCTAGTTTTTTTCGTTGAAAAACTGTTACTATAATAATATAGATTATATCTATATCATATAGATCATTAGACTCTGAAGCCCCAGAAAGTTTTAGTTTTACTGCCTACAAGAACAGACTTAGTACCACCATGCAACTGTAAAAATTGCTCTAAGAACTTATGCAGATGTAAAAAGCTGAGATTCCCTGAATATCTCGATTCAGATGCATGAAATAAAAAGTTTGTAAAAAGAGTATTAATAAATAATATCAACTTACTTTTAAGTTCTACTTCTGAAATATTAGTTTTTAATGTCTTTTTTTTTTCTCATTTAGTACAAAAAATAGAAGACAAAGTAAATAAAATGAAAGGTGATACGAGGTACAGTATGATGATTTAATTATAAGAATTATATGATAAAATTTTATTAGGATCTTCAAAAATAAAAAATGTAGATAACGTATATATACATAGAAATTATAATTGGCATCGAGAAGTTAGCGCGTGAACCTTTACGCGGTGAACCGATCTTGCGCCTCAGAGCGCACTATTAAAATATCGATATCTTGGCTAAAAATAAACTTACAAACATTTTCTTAAGCTCAAAATGTTCCTTTTGAGTTCTTCTATCATTATTGTTAATTAAAGTATAAATGTTTGTAGCATAAATTTGCTTGGAACCCTTATAAACAAATTAATGTACAATTTTTTTAAGAAAATTATTATTTCAAATGGGTATAACTTTAAAACAAATGAAGATCAAGTAATTTAAGAAACTCTGTTTGGAAGCCTATTAATGAAGCTTTAAAATGAGATGTTCTAAGGCTTATTTGCATGCGTAGAAGCCGAGTTACTATTGATAAAGCTTAGAAAAATACTTATTTTGCAATTTGCAATTTGCGTTGTGTACTAATTTTACAATATCTGGAGTTCTAATTGTTTGATTTAAGTTTGGTAAACGCTTTTTTCTTTGTTTTTTATTATCGAACAAATTTTATTTGAAACATTCTTTTTTATCTCTTTTAGTTTATGAGCCAGAGCCTTATAAACAATTTATAAATAATTAAATTGTTTATAACAATTTTTTGACCACTCGGATCGAAATACACCCTCGAAATTCGTAATCAGCAGCCAAAAATCCATAAGAAATCGTTGAGTTTGTCCATCAGAATTGAAAAGGACACGGTGACCTCTATTTGGCGCCTAGACTAAATATAGTATGTCGAATACTTTGTAAGCCATAAGATGTTTTATTTATTGCATAAAAACGTCACGTCGTCGGAAAAAAAGATATAGTTTCTGTCACAAGTTGAGGGAGAAATTAAAAAATATTTTTTTAGTTTGAAATATCTCAGTGGCGTACTATTTTTTTCTTTAAAAAAATTCAGACCATTACCCGTATGCGCGCGACTGGTGAATATCAAATTCTTAGTTGTATGTCAACAAAATAAAAATAACTACCTCTTAAAACCCATGAAATTTCATTTGAATATTTCAACTAGTTCTAAAGTAATAAATAAATTTTCCGTTTGTAAAAAAAATTACACCTCCTATCTCGGAAACGAAGCATTTGCAGCCATATGTTTATTAAGCAAACTGGCATTACTATTCTATGTAGAACTACTTTTTAAAGTTTTTTACACTTATTTAGAAATACCCTGTATAAAAATTTTAACGGCGTAAAAAGATTTGAATTTCGCCCCAAAAATTTTGTAAAAAATAACATTTTATAGGCAATAAAAAACCTACAAATTAAAAAAAAAGTTTCTACGATGATTGGAACAGAAGATATCGTCAACAAACAAAAAAATACGTTTTGATTTTTTTGAGGCTATGCTCAGGTCTATAGGAGTCTAAAAATTTTTTGATCTTTTTTGTGATGTACTTGAAGGAAAATAAGACAGATAATGATTTCAAAATAGAATCAGGATTCAAAAGGGTTAAAAAAAATACCGAAAAAATGATTTTTCATTATTTTGAACATGGTGAAAACAGATAAAAATCTGAAAACAGTTATAGAGATAATTTGATGCCCAATAAATAACATATTTTTTTCGGCATTTTAGTCGGCCTAAATTTTTTTAAACGAAATTTAAAAATTTCAAAAAAAAAAATTAATTTCGCGTCAAAAGTTTTGAAAAAAAAAATATGCTATAGGCAATAAAAAACTCTACAAAATGAAGGAAAAAGGAAGTTTGTACGATTATGAAAACCGAAGATATCGCCAAAAAACGAAAAACTGCTTTTTAACTTTTTTTTTTTTGAGGTTATGAGTAGGGCTAAAGGTCTAAAAATTTTTTTGGTCGAATAATTTTTGGTGTATTTTTATTTATTAACAACCTGGTATTTTTATTTTTGGAATATCGCTGAGGTCATTTTTCACTATCTTAACCGGCTAGACCCTTTAATACATAGATAATAAAAAAAAATTACAATAGTACTTAACTGAAAACAAGGCGCGATATTATAGCGAGTAAAAAGTATGTCGCACAAATCACAAAAGTACAAATCGTCCTGATTGGCGCCGAATAAATAGTACTCCTACAGTTTTAGAGATGCAGATACTGTATATTATATCCTTTTTTATGAGAACTTACTGTTATTTGACGATACCTCTTCTTTGAGCCCTTACCACAAGGTGAACCACGAGTGTCACATTTACTCCATATAGACCAGTTCGTCGTTTTGCAGTTTACAACACGACCGTCTGGACCTTGCTCAACGATCAGACTTTCTCCTAGTTTCATATCTAAAAACGTTAATTATCATTGACTTTTACAACTTTGTTAAAATATCGTTTTCAATTACTAACTTACTATCATTACAAGGAATGTGACATTTTACAATTTCAGAAGTAGAACAACTATCTTCTTCATCTTCGCCTTTCTCGTCATTGTCTTTGTCGTTTTCAGATGGTAATCGAAGTCTTCGCTTCACTCCCTTTCCACAAGATACACTACAGCTAGACCATGGTCCCCAATTCGTATTTGTGCATTTAGACTCACTCTGCAAACGAAGAAGACCTTTATATATTTTTATAACTTCGTAAAAAATTATTATGAAATTTTTTAATTTTATCTGAATCATTCATATATTGATAATTCGGATGTATAGGTATTACACATTTTAAATTAGATGGCTTTAAAATGATATTGTCAGTATTTCGACTTTATTGAAAGACTGTTCATTCGATTACATCAAATCAACTTTTTCTGAAAAGTACCATCAGAAAAATAGCATGTGATTTGTCTTTATAACGACAACCACATACAATGATGATATAGTATTTTTACTACAAAAACGTTATTACGTAGGTCAAAATTTTTGACGTAAGAGAACTGTCAAAACATTAGAATGTGACTTTTCATTATTGCCGTGTTTATAATAAACATAGCAATAATGAAAAGTCACATTCTAATGTTTTGACAGTTCTCTTACGTCAAAAATTTTGACCTACGTAATAACGTTTTTGTAGTAAAAATACTATAGTAAAATTCTCCAGTTAATCATACCACAGTAAATCAAAGCAAAAACCAGGAAAAAACTCATGATTATATCTCTAACTTGTAAGTAATTGGCATAACTTTTAGTTTACTTTCAATATTCAACATCAAACTTTTGGTTCGAACTTTTCAAATATTTAAGGACAAATTTTTAATTTTCAATATTTTGCCAAATTTAACACTACATAAATAAACTTGCAGCTAGTATAGTTACCTCTTCACTGCATTTTCCGTTTTCACCTCGACATCTTCGGTTATCTTGAAGTTCTATATCACAATCGTCTTCGTTCTGAGCATGGAGAAATTTTCTGTCTCTGGTTTTTGTACCGTAACCACAAGAAACACTGCAACTAGACCACTCAGACCAACCCGTGACTGAACAGTCAACGTCGTCTTCTTCAGAACCTTTAGACTTGTCTTCCTCTTCATCAGATTTGGACTTTTCTTCCGACTTCTCTTCGTTGGAATCTTCTTTATCATTAGATTTATCTTCTTCGTCTTTCGAATCTTTTTCATCACTGTCACCTTCTTCCTCTCCCGATTTTTTTTCTTCGTCTAAATTAATTTTTGTAACAAATAAAACAAATAAATTATGTGTAAACTTTAATCGCTAATAACAGTAAGAGTTTATAAAGTATAATGATACGAAGCATTGTATTGATGTAATGGCACTATCAAAACACGTGAAAAACAACGAAACATTTTAAACGAGGTACACAAGAAAACAACAGGGAAATATTAAAAGCGTGGGTGCAAATATTTTACGGCTATCCCTAATTTTTATGTCTTTACAAGGCAAATTACGTGTAGTAAAAATCTCATTGGTATCGAGATGTAAACATTATTTGACGAACGACAGTGTCATCATTAACTTAGACATTCTTTGCTGATAGTCCAGAAAGCTACTGCGCATCCGCTAGAAAAAATATTCTAATTCGGATTTTTTGCACAATCTTACTCAAAAAGGACTCCTTTTAACAAATTTGCATGTTGCCAGGACCAAAAGGTGGTCAAAAATTTCTTAAACGTTTTTTTTTTGTTTTTTCCTAAAATTATTTTTTTTTGCATGGAAAAAAGTTTTTTTAGGTTTTCTGGATCATTCCAAACAGAAAAGGTCTGAAGTGACTTTTCTCTAAAAATGACAGTTTTTGACATATAAGCGATTAAAAATTGAAAAATTGCGAAATCGGTCATTTTTAACCCTCAAAAACTATGTGAAAAACTGAAAATTTGAATGTTGCCAAGGTAGGTGCATATTCTTTAAACATCGATTGATGAAATGCCGAAGAGTTTTTTGCAATACAATATTCAAAACTCCTTTGTTTTTTAATTGCTAATCAAGCGTGCGCGACACTATTTTCCACCGACAGTATGGTGCAAATGAAAGGAATAAATTCGTTATTTCGTAATCCGGCGACTTTAAGGAAAAATACCGAAACAGGTCGATTTTTATTTTTAAGTTGTGATACTGTGGCATACATGGTATACTAGTGACGTCATCCATCTGGACGTGATGACGTAATCGATGATTTTTTTAAATGAGAATAGGGGTCGTGGGCTAGCTCATTTGAAAGGTTCTTCAATTCTCTATTCACTAGTATAAACATTTACATAATTATTTATACAGGGTGTCCAAAAAAATTTTATTAAATTAAATTATTTGACAAAAAAAGAAGTAGAAGGACACCCTGTATAAATAATTATGTAAATGTTTACATTACTGAATAGAGAATTGAAGAACCTTTCAAATGAGCTACCACACGACCCCTATTCTCATTTAAAAAAATCATCGATTACGTCATCACGCCCAGACGGATGACGTCACTAGTATACCATATATGCCGCAATATCATAACTTATAAATAAAAAGCGACCTCTTTCGGGATTTTTCCTTAATGTCGCCGGTTTACGAAATAACGAATTTATTTTTTTCATTTGCACCATACTGTTGGTGGAAAATAGTGTCGCGCACGCTTGAGTAGCAATTAAAAAACAAAGGAGTTTTGAATACTGTATTGCAAAAAACTCTCAGGGATTTCATCAACCGATGTTTAAAGAATATCCACCTACCTTGGCAACATTCAAATTTTCAGTTTTTCACATAGTTTTTGAGGGTTAAAAATGGCCGATTTCGCAATTTTTCAATTTTTAATCGCTTATATGTCAAAAACTATCATTTTTAGAGAAAAGTCACTAAAGACCTTTTCTCTTTGGAATGATCCAAAAAACCTAAAAAAACCTTTTTCCATGCAAAAAAAATAATTTTAGGAAAAAACAAAAAAAAAACGTTTAAAAAATTTTTGACCACCTTTTGGCCCTGGCAACATGCAAATTTGTTAAAAGGAGTCCTTTTTGAGTAACATTGTGCAAAAAATCCGAATTAGAATATTTTTCCTAGCGGATGCGCAGTGGCTTTCTGCACTATGATTATATCGTGTTAGTAGAGGAGAGCAAAGAAATTTTGGAGAAGTAGAAGTCTTGGAGAAAGGCTATTGAATAGTATTGAAGAGGGAGGACTGAAGGTTAGCAGATCGAAATCGGAGTATATGTGGTTAAAAGGAAGAGAAATAGTTTATTGAGGATATCGAATTGCTTCGCGACGAACTAGAACTAGTAGGAGAATTTAAATACCTTCTATACAGGGTGTCCCATAATTAAGTGTACATTAGCAAATGCGTGATAAAAGACATCAAAATATTAAGATTTATCCAAAATTGCTTAAATAAAATATGGCTCCTTACTGAGTTACAGGGCATATTTAAAAATATAAAAACTTTTGCTCAGTATTTTAAAATTATTCGGCATATCCTTTTCATACTTGGCAAAAAGTGTAGGTGTTAAAAACCCTATGAAAATATGGTGAATAAACGTTTCTGGTTACTACCAGTGGCATACGGTAGGGAACAGCGAATGGTTGACCCTTTCCAAATTCTACGCCAATGGCGGAATTGCCATTTTAGCACAATTTTTCGATTCTTCAATACTCTCTATGTAAATAATATACTCTTCACTCGTAACGATAAAGTCATTAGTTTTCGAGATATTTAAAGTTAAACATGTAACGGCACAGATATTTTGATTAATGTATTGTGCCACTAAGGGCCGGTTGTTCGAACGCTAATCAACAATGATCATTATCAAATATTTAATTACTGTCACCAAAACTGTCAATGTCAACTTTGTTTGGGTTGCTGAAAACATAATTAATTACAATTATGAGATTTATGATTAATTATGTTAATAATTATTGTTATATTAATTGATTATAGACTCCACAGACTTTTTAACAACCCAAACAAAGTTGACATTGACAGTAATTAATTATTTGATAATGATCATTTTTGATTAGCGTTCGAACAACCGGCCCTTAATTTCAAACTTCAAATATCTCGAAAACTAATGATTTTATCGTTAAGACTGAACAGTGTATTATTCATTCTTAACGATAAAATCATTAGTTTTCGAAATATTTGAAATTAAAAATTAAGCGGCATTAATTAAAATAACTGGACCTCGATTTTTGACCCTTCGTTTCGTTATTGATCATTCGCTATCTGTAGACTAAACAGATACGAAGCGAATACGTTCGATAACGAAGCGAAAGGTCAAAAATCGAGGTTCAGTGCTGTTACATGTTTAACTTCAAATATCTCGAAAACTAATGACTTTATCGTTACGAATGAAGAGTATGTTATTTATTGGAAAATCGAAAAATTGTGCTAAAATGGCAGTTCCGCCAGTGGCGTAGAATTTGGGAGGGGTCAACCATTCGCTGTCCCCTGCCGTGCGCCACTGGTAGTAGCCAGAAAAATTTATTTAACACACTTTCATAGGGTTTATAATACCTTCACTTTCTCCCAAGTATGAAAAGGATACCTAGTTTTAAAATACTGAGCAAAAATAGTTTTTAAATTTTTAAATAAAACACCCTGTAACTCAGGAAGGAGCCGTATTTTATTTAAGCAATTTTTGTTAAATCTTAATATTTTGATATCTTCTATCACTCATTAGATAATGTCCAATTAATTATGGGGCACCCTGTATAATGGAAAATGCGAGCCTTGATCGAAAAATATTTTCCCTTAGAATACAGGTTGGTTGGTTCATTCTTAACCGGAAACCAATGAGTGGGGTACTCTATAATCGAAAATCGTGGAAGATATGAAAGGAAAAATATACAGTATAGTGAGAACTGCGTTAGTGTTCGGCGGTAAAGTGTGGCCTGTAAAGAAGATTTAGGCAAAGAAGATGAAGGTAGCTGAAATCAAAATGTTACAGTAGATGTTGGATAAGACCAGAAGGGGCAGAATCAGGAAATACTTGATTACGGAGAGGGACAGAGTACCTACAGTCTCAAAAAAAGCCAAGAACAAAGGCCGGTTTGGGCGTATCAGAGGTAGAAATAAAAACTACGTGGGACGAAAAATAGAGTTGTTAAAAGTCGAAGAGAAGATAGGTAGATGAAAGCCGAGTATAAGATGGAAGGACAGTGTAGCAGAGGACTCAGAGGATTATCTGAATTTTCAACTACTTTTTCTAGCTATTATCAAATGGTAAATGTTCTTAATGATACCCATTTTTCTGAAATTTCTAGAATATAGTTATAACGTCAATAACAGTATCTGTCTTATAATGTTTTATCAATATTTTTCACCTATCTGTTTGTTTCCTTTATATTGAGATGTTTCTGCAATATATAGGTTATAAATGGCCGGATTGCTACCTCGTAGACTTTTGTCTCCATAGGTATACAATAATGTCCCTATGTAGTAAAAATTTTCTTCTTGGTGAACTATTTTGTGACCTATTTCTAGTTTGCGTCGTATGAGATTTTTGAAAATTACCCTTGCTTGTGTTTTGTTTATTTTTATTAGTACATTGAATTTTCTCATCATTAACGACTCGAAAACCGTTTTTGGGTATTGGCCTGTTTTTATTTGCAAGGTTGTTATATCAGTTTCTACATGTTCTAAATATATCTCAGTTTCGGTATTCCTCTTGTTCTTTTTTCTATTGCTACTTCTTTGTATATTTTGTTTGGCATCTCGCCTTCTTCAATCTTTTCCACATATCCCATCCAATGCAGCCGTCCAATTTGAACAAGTTACGATATCGGATCAGGGTATAGTTTGTATATACATCAAATATTTGTATTGTATCTTCGTATACAATGTGTACAGAAAAGAAATACCGCAACCTTAATCATACAAAAACTGCCCACAAATAGGCAAGGATACTCTCATGAAGATTCTCTATCTTGTCGACGTAGTGGTTGGTCAACGTGATATAGTGTATTGTCCGTCTCCAAAGATCTCTGTCTCTGGCCATTTCAATTAACTCATGCATAGGTCTTTTGCATACTCTTGTAATTTGATCGATCCATCTTGTTGGGGTCTTCTTGGTGATCTCGGTCTTCCACCTTTCCTTGTATAATGAGTCTTTCCATGTTTTCTGTGTTTGCTCTCATAACATGTTCAAAGCATTTTAAATGTTTAAGTTTCACTTTACTGGAGAGTCGTTGGATAACTTTTAGATCTCTTAAAATTGAATTATTGGTCCTACGGTCCGGTCGGTCCAAGGAATTCGTAATATTTGTCTCGAACTGAACAATTCAGCGGCGTCTATCTTTCTTCTTTCAGATTGTCTCAGGGTCTGGGAATATTAAGCAGTTGATCAACCTCATCTTTAACGCTCTTGAAATTTGACAGTCCTTCCATATTTTGGTCATTTTTGCTGTGGCAACTTTTGCTAGATTACATTTACGTTTTATTTTTTCTTCCTGTATGTAGGGACCCTGTGTTTGTGATCAATGGTCCAAGGTAGAAGTATGAGCTCACAACCTTAAACCGGTGTGGATGATTGTTATGTAGTCTCTCCACTACTATGATCTTTATCCTTGATATATTTAATTTCAGATCCAATATTTGACTATCGTTTTCGACCTCTGCTTGACAATTTGCAAGAAGGACTGTGTCAACTGCGAAACGTATGTTGTTTATTTTATGACCATTTATTAAGATGCCTTTTTCCCATCCTTCAAGTACTCTTCTCATAATATGTTCTCCATATACATATATTGAATAATTGTGGAGATAGTATACATGCTTGTCTCACACCCCATTCTAGTTGAAATTCGTTTGAAAGTGTGTCAAGCACTTTAATTGATCCAGTAGTGTGTTCGTATAGTTCAGTTAAGTATATGAGAAATAAAGTCTTGTAATATGCCTACTTCTTTTAGTATTCGCCATAATAAATAACACTTTACGATAATCTATACAGCATTTATGTACAGTGGAATATTGAATTCCCTAGAGTTTTCGATTATCTGTCTTATATTCAAGAGGTGTCCTCGAGTAATACCTCTACCTTTGATAAATCCAGTTTGCTCTTGTGGAATTCCTTTTTGAAAGAATATTTTAAGTCTGTCATTTATTATATTATGTAGCATTATCTTGCCGGTATGTGATATAAGATGAATAGTTTTATAATTGTCGCATTTATGGAAGCTGCCTTTTTATGTATTGTCGTTAATATCGATTTGGTCCCGTCTTCAGGCCATTATTTGGAATGCCACATTTGGGTGCAGAGTAGATGAAGTAATTTTACGCCGGTTTATTTTGTGGCTTTGAGCATTTCTGTTCTTATCATATGTGGACCTGGAGCTTTATTATATTTGAACTTACTGATCGCCAGACTTACTTTATTTTTAAGTATATTAGGTTCTTCTTCCACCTCGTCAGGGATTTGGTTAACACGTTTTTGGTGTTGATCATCTTTTTGTAGGTCCCTGCAATATGATCTCAATATCTCTGCTATATCTTGTATGTTTGTTCTCAGACTTCCAGTGTTGTCTTCAATGGCCCAAGTTCTGGCTTCGAAGTCTCTTGTAAGGTGGCGTATTTTTCTAAATAGATCTCTCGGCTGATTATTCTGGTCATGTCTCTCAATTTCTTGCAAAAACTTTCATAGTACTATTTTTTGTCGGCCTTTTATCTTTATTTCTTTATTGAGGTTTCTTAAATTAGCTTCTTCCCTTTAACTATTCACACCACTTTTATCTGTTTTATCTGTTATCCAGTGTTTTCGTCACTACTATAAAGATGAGCAAAGACTAAATTCAATTTATCATTTCTAGTCAGTAATGTACGATTATTATTTACTATAGAATCCATCCCAATGGCAAGTATAGGCTATTGTATGCATTTTACCACTCGGTGATCTACCAAAGGCTGCTGAAAGCCTACCGTAGCAACTGTTTTTGGTTTTCTGTACTCTACCTTTTTCTGTCTACATAGATCTAGAACAATAGATATATGATGAAGATCAAGTCAAATAAAAACAAATAAAACATTTAATTCTTCTTAAAAATTCGCTGCTCAAATAATATGAATTTGATAGTATAAGTAGTAAATACTAATTTGCATATTTATTTAATTGTAAAAATTTACCTGAATCTTTCTGCTTCTTAGATTTGTTCTCCTTTTCTTCGTCTTCCTCATCTTTACTATCTTTTTCATCATTTGAATTATCATCACCTTCCGATTTATTTTCATCATCTTCCTTACTATCTTTTTCTTCTTTGGACTCCCCTTCTTCATCAGAATCCTTTGCTTCTTCATCGGAACCTTTTTCTTCTTCTTCAGAACCTTTATCTTCTTTAGTTTCCTCCTCATCCTTTGATTTAGACTCTTCCTTGGATTTACCTTCTTCTTCTTCCGTAGCTTTGCTATTTTCTTCTTCTTCGTCTGATTTTATACGATTTTTGAGACGATTTCGTCTATTACTTTTCCTTGAACTGATTTTACAGTATTTTGCTGTACCTAAAAATAACACAATCAATTAATAAAAATATACTTAATAAATCAACTTCATTAATCCGTTTTATACAATATGATAGAATGGATGAGTGGAGTAACAAAAAAGGATACAATTAGGTATGAGTATATAAGGGAAAGTCTAGGGGTGGCAAGGAGGGGTAGTCTAGGAATTGATGCCAAATTGAGAGAGCATAGGTTAAGATGGCTTGGTCGTGTTCAACGTCGAGATGTTAATCACCCAATATGAAGAATTGCTTAACCCTTTGAATACTGATTACGTCTAAGAACGTCATACTGTTACTACTGCCGAGTGCACATGACGTCTTCAGGCGTCATAATGCAGATATACACAACATTAGATTAGACGTTAGAATTTGTTTGACTTTTACTGAAACAAATTTTATTGATATTGAGTACGTAGATAAAAGTGTATTGTAACGTCAGTTTAGATTCATATTATGGATCAAGGAACTACAGGGCCATCTCGACCAAAAAACTACAATTTAAATGCAACGAAAAATTGAGTTAGCACCAAGGTCGCGTTAGGTATATTTCGTCAACAATGAAAGGGTTAACTACGAGTTTCTGGAAGAAGCAGGAGAGAAAGGCCAAAGAAGACCTGCGGGGAAACGCTTAGGCAGGACATGTCGGTAAAGGGGATTGATGTTGATATGGCCCAAGATAGAAACTTATGGAAAAATGCAATTAGGGAAGCTGACCCCGCATAGGGATAACGGCAAAGAGAATGATAATGATGATGGTACAAAATGGTACACTAATTCTGTATAAATGGTAAATGTACTAATTATTTGTAATTTTAAAACCGAATGTGCAAGGTGTACAGTATTTAATAATAATTTTTGATACTGCAAGAATATTAGGGCGATATTCTGATGTAGTAAATTGTTGGCTATATTATCCTTATTATTATCTATATGTTTAATGACTCTCATAAAATTATCTTTGCTCTCCTGAATATTTTCCTTATGTCTTATTAAATTTCCTTATTATTAATAGTATTGTGAACTGCCACCTCCGTCAATTACCAGTAAAGTGACAGATGATTGATGTAAGCTTTGTTTTGTGTATGAATTAGGCCAGTACGTAACAAAAAAAAAAACAGCTGAAGAAATAGTTATTTTCCTAACAAGTGCAGAAAGTCATTCTTTTCCGCACGCGACTGCAGTTTGCCGAACGACGCGAAGCGGGAGTTCAGCAAGCAGTCGAGTGCGGAAAAGAGACTTTGTTGGCGATTATCATGGCAATGTTTATCTTGTCTGCAGATTTTGAGGTTCTTTAACCAGGATGTTATAGGAGATGGCTGATAGGAGGGCATAATAACATACAGGGTGAGTCATGAGGAACTGTACATACTCCTACCTCGTATAGAGGTTCCTATGGGGAATAACAAATGACCATTGAAAAGTGTCTGCTCCCCTTGTTTAATAATATACAGGGCGAGTTTCGCATTTTGACAGAAATTTTATTTGTCATAATTTTTAAACGGTCAGATCGATGTGTCTCTTATTTTGGTCAATCGTTACACTATTACCACCTAATCAACTGATTTATTCAAACTAGAAAAAAGTCAGGTCCGGCTTTAAAAAATTAGTTCGTTTGGGTCTTAGAAAAAATTTCACTAACAAAAAATTTCATTACAATTTTGTAATTTTAAAACCGAATGTGCAAGGTGTACAGTATTTAATAATAATTTTTGATACTGCAAGAATATTAGGGCGATATTCTGATGTAGTAAATTGTTGGCTATATTATCCTTATTATTATCTATATGTTTAATGGCTCTCATAAAATTATCTTTGCTCTCCTGAATATTTTCCTTATGTCTTATTAAATTTCCTTATTATTAATAGTATTGTGAACTGCCACCTCCGTCAATTACCAGTAAAGTGACAGATGATTGATGTAAGCTTTGTTTTGTGTATGAATTAGGCCAGTACGTAACAAAAAAAAAACAGCTGAAGAAATAGTTATTTTCCTAACAAGTGCAGAAAGTCATTCTTTTCCGCACGCGACTGCAGTTTGCCGAACGACGCGAAGCGGGAGTTCGGCAAGCAGTCGAGTGCGGAAAAGAGACTTTGTTGGCGATTATCATGGCAATGTTTATCTTGTCTGCAGATTTTGAGGTTCTTTAACCAGGATGTTATAGGAGATGGCTGATAGGAGGGCATAATAACATACATGGTGAGTCATGAGGAACTGTACATACTCCTACCTCGTATAGAGGTTCCTATGGGGAATAACAAATGACCATTGAAAAGTGTCTGCTCCCCTTGTTTAATAATATACAGGGCGAGTTTCGCATTTTGACAGAAATTTTATTTGTCATAATTTTTAAACGGTCAGATCGATGTGTCTCTTATTTTGGTCAATCGTTACACTATTACCACCTAATCAACTGATTTATTCAAACTAGAAAAAAGTCAGGTCCGGCTTTAAAAAATTAGTTCGTTTGGGTCTTAGAAAAAATTTCACCCTGTATACGCTTTTTGAAAATTCTAATACGAATTTTACAACTTAGACAAATAGGCAATTAAAATGGCATATTTATTTTTTCCCCACACGATTACTTAATTTTTTATAAAAAAATCAAATTTGACTATGAATGAAAAGTTTGGGAAAGTAAACCATAGATTTAATAAAATTAACTTTTATTACAAAAATTAATTTTTTTTAACAAATATTTGATTTATGTTACCACCCAATCAACTGATTTATTCAAACTAGAAAAAATCAGGCCCGGATTTAAAAAATTATTTCGTTCTGGTCTTAGAAAAAAATTCAACGTGTATACTCTTTTTGAAAACTCTAATATGAATTTTACAAATTAGACAAATAGGCAATTAAAATGGCATAACTATTTTTTCCCCACACGATTACTTAATTTTTTATTAAAAAATCAAATTTGTCAAAATCGTAATTTTAACCTAAAAATTAAAAAAAAAAAGATGAAATCACGGTTTAACTCGCTACAACGTTCCATTTTAATTTTTTTTTCTGAAATTGTTACAGCACATATCTCTTACCATTGTGAAGACTATGACAATGGTTGTAGACCTTCACCTTCAGTCTTCTTCTCGTAAAAGTTATGAATTTTTAAAAATATAAGGTGCAACTTCATGAATTGCAAAGTTAAATCGCAAAAATTAAGTGAAAAAATTAAAAATTTATCTATTTGATCACGTCTATGTTAAACTATAGAGTCTAAAGACAAGTTTTATGGGGAGTTTTAGATCTAGACGTGTTATAGAAAAAAAATGGCGAAACTTTTAATTTTAAGAAACACGTTGTTTAATTTTTCTTATTTTTATAGTAAAATTGCGATTTTGAGAAATTTGATTTTTTAATAAAAAATTAAGTAATCGTGTGGGGAACAATAAATATGACATTTTAGTTGCCTATTTGTCTAATTTGTAAAATTCATATTAGAGTTTTCAAAAAGCGTATACAGGGTGAAATTTTTTCTAAGACCCAAACGAACTAGTTTTTTAAAGCCGGACCTGATTTTTTTCTAGTTTGAATAAATCAGTTGATTAGGTGGTAATAGTGTAACGATTGACCAAAATAAGAGACACATCGATTTGACCGTTCAAAAATTATGACGAATATAAATTTCTGTCAAAATGCGAAACTCGCCCTGTATATTTTATTAAACAGTGGGAGCAGACACTTTTTAATGGTCATTTGTTATTCCCCATAGGGGCCTCTATACGAGGTAGGAGTATGTACAGTTCCTCATGACTCACCCTGTATAGTATTTATTCCTACAAATTGATTAAAACATTTTGCTGTATTTTAATTTTAGAAATAATGGTGGCAGAGTGTATTAATTTTTTATGTCTTATACAGTCTATAAATCAATGAATAATGAATAATGGCGCACTGTGTTTCCTGTGATGTTGAAAATTCGAGACTCTCTTATTTTCGAATTGAGAACGGTAGCTGTTGAAAGAGACTAGGGAGATTTAGTAGGGGATTAGGGAAATATATAAATATTGATAACACCTGAAAGTAGAGGTTATTCAAACTCATTGTTATTTAAAAAGCGCTAAATATTCATTATTTTTTATTTTTCCATAACGACCATGAATTGTATTAAGGGCGACGTTGCCAAACGGTTAAAATTTCAGACCATGTACATTGTAGCATTTATTTGAGGATTTTCGCAGTAAAGATTTCGAGGCCCACGAAATATTACGCCTTTTGTATTGCCTTCCCTCAAATATCCCAAATAAAAAATATAGGCCAGTAATTTTTCGATTTGTGCGAAGTGCTTATTCGGCTTCGATTGCTGGGGTATAGGTATCTATTAATTATAAAAGTTCATACGAATTTAAAAACATGAAAGTTACCTACTACAAAATTAGATAAAAATTTGTTATAAAGATTCTACAAATATAATTTTAAGTGGCTGCAGTAGCGCATCATCAAAAAGGAAAAATGTGTTCCAAGATTGCGGCTTTAATTTTGAATATTTTGTCGAGATATATGGCACACATATTCGTAATATAGTAAAAAATGTCGGTATAGAGCCCAATTTGAGAAATATGTGAGAATGTGGAAATTAATCTATAATTAAATACAATATTAAAAAAACGAGCCTGTACCGCCATTGAAAACGACAAAAAATACACTTTCTTCAAATAAACTTTTTTATTCCATAACTAGATTTTGTGTCACATTGGAACTACTAAAATTTTTTATCTCTAAGAAGAAATCTGACATAATATAACTAATAACTGATAAGGCAACATAGAGAAATAGTCACTGTCATTTTGACAAACCTGCGTCAGAGCAGGATTCTCTTATCTGTTCTGTTATCTGTATCGATATCTGTTCAGCAGTATATTATTTTAAGGATTCGTTAGTGTTGATCCATAGGGAAGTAGTGTTTATTTCTAATTAATATATTATATTTTTGTGTAATCGAACTAAGTTGTCGGATTATTTGAAAAAATAGGTTATTATTAATTATTGTGAGTTTTGTAGGTAACTATGTTTTACTTAAAAATATTTTGAATTCTAATGCGAATATATAAAGTTTTAGGAGGATTTTTTAATCTAGAAATATCATCAGTGTTTTAAAATTTAAGTTTCAAAATTAAATAAAAAACCAAAATACACGCTTTTAATAAAATTTTCACCCATTTTGGTTTATTTTTATAAATATCTATTTACTTATAATAAAATTGTTTTCTATTACTTCCATTTAGCGCACTTATGAGTATATTGTCATAAGTCAGCGTTCATCTTATGGTAGGGGAGTAAAGTGTGCTAAATTTGCAGTCACTCGAGCATTATGGGGACCTATTGGGTTGTGATTATTAGGTCCTAAAACCAAGGAATTATTAGGTTCTAAAAGTTAAGTGAAATTTTCTATTCTAGTGGGGACTTTTTATTTTTTAATTTAATTTTCCATTTCCAACAATCGTTTTTTCCGATTATAGCGCCATCTATCCATAATTCGAAAAAATATCTTGAATAAAATTTGCTTATTTTTACGTAAAGATTCCAAATCTCCAATAAAAATTTGGGGTCCCATTTAAGATTTTAAAGTAACCCCCCATCCTACCTCCCTGGGGGGTAGTGTTTGGTACCATTCTATAGATTTTTCAAAAACATTTTGAAAGTGTATTTCACAGTTTTTCGATTTGATGTTCATTTTGCGAAATATCGCGGGGTTTGTATTTAAAATTTTATGTGTTTCTCCGTGGGGGTCATGTTTAGTACCATTCGATGGATTTTTAAAAAGTATTGAAGATGTATTTTTAGTTTTTCGACCTGACGTTCATTTCGCGAAATATTCGCTTTTATTGTGAAACTTTTTGGCTCACCCATTTCTTTACGCCCCGCTCAAATCGTCAGATATTTGAAATATACACTCTTTTGCATGTACTTAATACCCAATCTTAATCTGACAATTTCGAGTATTTTTAAGAATATATTTTTTTCGGGCCCCTCTTAACGAACTCCCCTGTGTTGAGAGCCAATGTAAATATGGTAAAGGTACATCTGCACGGCACCAGGTTTCTCCTCATATGATAATCTGACGCGCTCGAGTAACTGCAAAAATCCCTGCTTGGGCTCCCCTACCATAATAATAATAATTATAAATTTCATTAATCAATTCTAAATACCATTTTTTAGATCAAACTAAGTGCTAACAACATGGATTTTACGGGAAACGTAAAAAGTAAATAGACCCGAAATTAGTAGTTGCAGCTGTAGTGACGTAAATATAATGGAGTACAATATATGTAGTGCGCTGGAATAAGTGTACCGTACAGACCGCGTGGTTTGTCACATTAGGATTTTATAAGATTAGATAATCAGAGATAAATTTAGAATTCATCAAATTAAATACAGTATACTAAGGGCCGGTTGTTCGAACGCTAATCAACAATGATCATTATCAAATATTTAATTACTGTCACCAACTGTCAATGTCAAATTTGTTTGGGTTGCTGAAAACATAATTGATTACAATTATGAAATTACTTAATCAATTATGTTAATAATTGTTATGTTAATTGATTAACTAATCTCATAATTATAATCAATTATGTTTTCAGCAACCCAATAAAAGTTGACATTGACAGTTTTGGTGACAGTAATTAAATATTTGAAAGTGATCATTGTTGATTAGCGTTCGAACAACGGGCCCTAAATTTACAATAAAGATCTCTCTCTCTCTCTCTCTCTCTCTCTCTCTCTCTCTCTCTCTCTCTCTCTCTCTCTCTCTCCCTCTCTTTCTCTCTCTCTCTCTCTCTCTCTCTCTCTCTCTCTCTTTCTCTCTCTCTCTCTCTCTTTCTCTCTCTCTCTCTGTCTCTCTCTCTTGTCGTTTCCCCATTACTGATGATCGTGATTTCTTCCAATATTCCTAACAATGTTTCTCCATTGGTCTCTATCTTCAGCTGCTCTAAGAGCTTCGCATAATGAGTTTCCCGCTGAATTCTTTATTTGGTCGGACCATCTAGTTGGTGATCGTCCTCTTGATGATCTGCCCGGAACGTTTTCAGAAACAATTAATCTCTCCAAACTGTCGTCACCTCTGCGAACCACGTGACCAAAGAATTGCAGAATTCATTGCAGACATATTGTAGACAGCCTTTTTTTAATATTGAGTTGATTTAGAATGGAAACGTTTGTCCTGTGAGCTGTCCAATGTGTGCGCAGCATTCATCTCCAGCACCACATCTCGAAAGCATCAATTTTTTGGCGCTCGCATGCGCGAAGAGTCTAAGTCTCTGCTGCGTATACAAATATTGAGAATAAAAAGGCATTCATCAGTCACATCTTGGTATTTTGAGAGATAGATCTGTCTTTCCAAACTTTAGTTAGGCGACTCATAGCATTTTTTGCCATACCAATACGTCTCCGAACTTCTGCTTCACAGTTACCATCATTAGTTATACTAGACCCGAGATAGACAAAGGTATTTACTATCTGGTATTTCTGCAATATGTTAGTCAGTTGAAGAGTGTCGAATCTGTCGACCACCATTATTTTTGTCTTAGCTTTTGTCTTAACTCTTCGCCTCCTTCAGAAGAAGAAGATCAAATATTTCTTGCTCATTTGCTGCTATAAGTGGAGTGTCATCAGCAAACCTTAAATTGAAGATTTTCCTACCAGCTACTGTTACTCCACCGGCCCATCCTTCTAAAACCATCCTCATGACATGTTCACCATAAATGTTAAATAAGTCAAGTGACAACACGCATCCTTGTCTAACACCTCTCTCGGTCTTGAATTGGTTTGAGAACTTCTGCTCTAATCGTGCTGTCGCTACATTGGACTGGTACAGATTTTTAATAAGTGTCACCAGGTGCATTGGTGCGCCCATGTCTATTAAAATTGACCACAGATTTATCCAGCTTACACAATCAAATGCCTTTTGGTAGTCAACGAAGCATATAATCATAGGTACTTCAAATTCTTTAGACTTTTCAATGAGTTGTCTAAGGTTTAGGATTTGTTCCCTTGTACCTTTACCCTTTACAAACCCCGCTTGTTCCTGAGGTATTTGGTAATGTAGATAGGTTTTTAATCTGTTTTTGATGATATGCCACAAGATTTTACTAGCATGTGTTATTAGTGACAGTGTGCGGTAGTTTTCACATCTAGTAGTAGTTCCTATTTTGTGTAGCGGGATATAAATTCATTTTCCTGGATTCCATACAGCGACACAGATATAATGGATAATATGTAATCCTTTGTCACCTAGTAAGTATTTCTCTTTATCGATTTAATTGCATCTTTGACTTCAGCGAGTAAGACAGTAGGTTCTCTAGGGTAGTCAGAGGGCCACTCATTTTCTGCTGATACTTCGTTATTTTTATATAGCTCGCCACAGTAGTTTCGCCATGTTTCCAATATTTCGACAGTATCGGTCTTTGGATTACCTTTCTTATCTATTACAGACCACGTTTGAAGTTTAAATTCTCTGGTAAGGAGTTTGATCTTCTGGAATAAATCCCTCGGTTCATTTCGACAGACATGTTCCTTTATCTCTCTGCATATTTCAGAGATGTAATCAGCTTTGTCTTTGCGGCACTGTTTTCTGATTTCTCTCGATAACGCTCTGTATTCATCGTTTGTTCCGTATCTAGTTTTATGTTCTTTTCTGCGTTGAATAACAGTCCACGTATTCTAGGATATCCATGGCTGTCCAACCATCCAAGTCATTGGTTTTTGATGGATTTAGAGACATGACTTTTCTCTGGGG